>NW_028251723.1:0-226453 GCF_964263255.1 Lissotriton vulgaris
ATTCCCATTCATTTATGAGCTTAGCTGCCTCATTCCGGGAGTCTACAGGTGTGGAGTGGGAACCAATGGATTTGGCCAAGATGATGAGCAGAAAATGAGAAATTCCATTGAGGCTGGGTGGAAGACTCCAAATGCCCCATGTTGGAACGAGAGGATGACTGCTGAATAGGCTGAGACAAATAAAATGAAGCCTGGTCAGATATTTAGTCAGTGGTACCAGTCCACTTTACACACCTTTGCAATCTGGTACTTGTGGTCCTGCGTTTATAATGAAAAACTCACGGTGACGCATAAAATGAATTATTCGAAAATTAGATATAAATGAGCTAATTCGTATAACTGCACCAAACTGAATTCTCTCACCAGATCTTTAGCAAACAAGGTCTTTTTAGCTCACACAACTACATTGTGGTAGCCCTAGTTCTGTTTTCCGGTGTGGAAATGAAATTAAAACATCCGAGATGAAGAGTGCTGAAGACAAATGATACCGATCTGACTGGACACCTGTATTTAGACATGAGGCCCCTTGAGATTTCTGTCTTATGGGAAGTTGACCCTACAGTCTTCCTCCAAATTGCACAATTACAGAAAATCTTGTTAAAATAGCCTAAAGCTACACACAACCTTCAGAACACTGTACAGCACCTGATCTGGAAAGTACAATAAAGAAATTCATTTTGACCTCAAATTAAATGCCTCGGTGCTGTGATCATAGGCAATGTTACCTTACTCATTGGCACTAAGGAATGAAAAGAGATGCATTTAGAGTTAAATATTTTGTGAAAGATATGTGATGCACCACTTTCCTTTCGGCTAGCCATTGTATAGAGGCTTTGTCTCATTTTCTAATAATCGTCCGCCATCGAAGCCCCTTTACAAACAGTGCAAATGCTTCAATAAACTCCGATTGGATCACCCTCCCAGCAGTGGGTAACTCACATTAGCTTTGATGGTGTCATCCTCCGATCATTGGCGCATCTTCAGTAAATTCAAGGACATATGTCTCTCTACAGCGGCTCACCTCCTGTAACTTCAGCGAGATACCTTCCAATGGACCAGTGTAACCCTTGAAGCAATGGCATATTTATAATGGAAACAGAATTTCTCTCACACAAATCAGCACCACCCCCACCAGTGGTGAACTTCGGACTGACATCAATTGATCCAAGTGATGCATCATCCTCACAACAACTGTTCACCTCTATTGGCATCGTTGGCATCTGAAATCTACATCACCCATTCAACAATGTTTCAGCTCAATTTTGATAGCACCATTAGTTGCACTTTTCTTTTTCCTTTTGACTTTTTGGTGTTCAGAAACACGAATGGTAAAATAATGTACGTGTGTACCCTAAAAGAACTTGGGAAGAGAAGCTACTGCTACAGATAATTGCCAGGGAAAATAGTATAGAGCTGCCATGCACATCAAAGCACTTACATTACTTGTCAAAAGCAGATTCCCCCTGCAAGCATTTGCAATCCCTACTGGCTCCAGCAAAGACATCCACTGCCATCTCTACTTATTGGCTGTGGCAACTCGCTTATGGGAGCCGGCCAAGTTTCTTCCTGCAGACAGACTGAAGCTGGCATGCATCCCCAGAACCCCAGGGTGCTTGCACTGCCTAAAGCCTTCTGACACTGACTCATAAACACCACCAGGTACTGGCGCCAGCTCGAAGACCAGACCACTGCTGGGTGGGCACATTAATACTGGTTGTGTTTGCTCATTAAATGCGGGCTGTTTAAAGCTGCTCACTGTGTGGGACCCTTTAAGGTGGTTTCTGTTAATAGTTCAACAATATTCCCCTACAATGCCATGCCTCATTAATAAGACACCCAAGGCATAGCACTAAAAATTAAAATACGGCAAAATACTGAGAATACCACATTGACGGGAGTTGGTCTCATGGACTAACTATTGTTGCACGACAGAAACGTGTTGTTTCACCACAAAACAAAAGCTGTTCAAACTTAAACAGCCTACTGAATCTCATTCTATTTGAAATAAAACAAATACGTAAGCACAGAATCTGAGTAGTAATGAAGAAAGCCAGATGACACATTTGATGAAATATGAAATATCAAATAAATGCTTTATATCTCATTACTATGAAAGCATATCACTGGAAATAATATTTCTTTGGATCCCAGCTGGCTGCTCTTGTGAATCGGACATAACCCGCCCGCTTTGAGTGCAGGCTCATAAGAGCCACCAGGACATGAGTAAGTGGCAAAGAAATGTTCTTGTTAAAAGACAGAACACGAGGCGAGGCTTAGCAAAATGCTGGAAATGGGCCTACTTAAAAAAAAATATCTTCACGATGCACTGTCACAAATTATTCACAGTTCAGAGCTACTAAATTCATCTTGTCACTACAGCTGTGAAATGCATTCTTTTGTTTTATTTGGTAAGAAGTTTCATGCCCTGTCCTCACTCGACCTTTCTCTTGATTTATTCTTGAATTTTATTTAAGACTGGAGTAAGAAATATGGGTTATGCAGGCGTACATTTTCTGCACAGCCTCTTAAAATCTGTGCGTGCTAAAGGCTGACATAGGAAATACCGAAGTGAGAAATGTCTGCACATTGTATATTAGCATTAGCTGGGCGATATCAAAGGAGCATGCATAGGTGGTCGCTTTCCTCTCTCTCTTGGACTGTGCTCAGTGATGAAGAAACGGGAGAGGGAGGCAGGCGGCTGGAAAATAAATCAGCATTTCTTCTGCTCGTAAAGTAATGACAGCAATGCTGTTCGTATGCAATGAGCAAACACAGGCAGAATAAATTGAATAGAGAGAAAGGGGGCTTTCATTCAAGAATGGATGCCTTTTCATCCAGTAATTTACCGGTGAAAAGGCCAGTAAGATTGATTTTAATCATTTCGATTTTTTCAGAAAGGCCTGTGCAATCGTGGTGTGGGATATTGTGCAGCAAGTGGGCTGAAAGCAAACGCCTAATATCAGTTTAGGGTGCACTTCACCAACATTTAACTAATTTGCATGGAACCATTTTTTGCTGAAATGTGTTAACACCTTTTAATTGCTTCCGCGCGGAGAAAACTGCGCCTTCACACCACATTATGTTGTCCAAATTATTTCTATTATTGAATGCAAAAACACCCATGCTTGTGTTTAGGTACGAGATTAATATGCTCTCGCTACTGGCTGCCTGTCTGCTTTGTGCACAGATTTATAGTTCCATAATTCATGTATGCTCACTATGGGGAAACTGAGGCGCATGCTTCGAAAAGAATACTGGAAAAGCGAATTATAGAACAATGTAGTGGAATGTAAGCTCTCATTGGGGAGTTGCAGGCCACTCCCCCTTCATATCGACGTCATCTTTAACCCTCTCCTTGCTGCCGTCGGCCATTGGCCGACGGCAGCACTACCTCCCCAGTGCTGCCGTCGGCCAATGGCTGACGCTGCCCCGCCCGCGCACGAAAACACCCGCACCGCGGCGGAATTACCGCTGCGGTTAACAGGTTGAATGACAAAATACTTTGGGGCTTATTTATGAGGAATTGGTGTAGGGTGGCGCCACAAGTCTTCTTGCTGTGGTGCACTAAGCCAATGTGAAAGGGCAGCAATGCACCGTATTATTTGCAATAACGTACATTCTTGACCTTTCTCCCTGTGCCAGCGCACAATTGGCTGCCTAGCGTCAACGAAGGCACTCTTGCACCAGGCTTCTGCGTGACAAGCATGATTGTTTGCCCCTCCCTGCATAAAAACAAACCAGAGAGGCATTTTCCTCTTTCCATGTGTGTTGCATGCAGCACACATGGAAAGAGGGAAAACGAGAAGAAATAGAAGTAGTACTCCTCATTACGCTTCCTCTGGAGAGGCAAAAGGTGTTGGTGCTTCCCCAGGCTTAACTGATTAAGTAAATCTGGGGCAGCGTCAAAATTCATGGGCGTTGCTAGGCAACACCTGCTGCTATGCCATTGGAATGTCTCCCTGGCACAGGGTTCGGCAACGCAGCGACTTGCGCTGCATTGTCTTACTCCATATGTTAGAAGTCATTCAAAACCAGTCAAAGTGGCTTTGTGTGGCCTCATTGATAAGATTGAGACGTTTGCGCAACCGGGGTGTCAGAAAAAGTCATGCTCTGACAGTGCAAGCCTCTCATTAATAAGTCCCCCTGCTCCAAGTGAAAGAGAGGGACAGATATGGTGGCCAATTTTAATGCCCTTTCATTAAGTGAAAACTCATTTCTCAGTGTCCCCCCTCACAATTGGTATGACGGCAACTTTGATTTTAATATAGATAGTCTGAGGTGGCACGTCTTGTCCTGGTATACACTGAAGAACTGGGTCCAGTGCAAACTGTATCACTAGAACCAAGCTTTATCTGACTGATGAGCCCATAACAATGGCAAAACCGGTCCTAGGTTGCTTATGTTCTGGTTCAGGGAACACCTGGCTCAGCAGTTTGGGCTGGACTGTTCTCATTGGAGCACAGCCAAGACTGATTTGCATAAAGCTGGGACCAAACTGAGGTGGAAATGTGTGCAAAATTATGATGGAATGGGATGCGGCCCAGTAATTACCAGTGGCTGAGATTAATGTACGCATTTCATCCATTACTTTTTGTGCACTCTAATACTCTTGGCCTGGGCCTTAGTTGCAGCTTAAGCTGCAAGGAGGAGGAGACAGGAGAGTGTAATTCATCATCATCTACCCACAAGGGGCTTTGCAATAGCACATTTTATATGTGCTTGTGAACTTGTTTTCAGACATACCGCCTATTGCCAAGTCCCAAAACGTTAATCCCTACAGAACGAATGCTGGGGAGATATTGTGATGGGTGCTGCTTTCCTACACTGCTTCAAGCTTTAAAATTGCCATTCTTCAATTAGGGGCAAATGAGCTATTGCTGCCTATGTGCCTCATACAAAGGCAATTACAAAGCATGTGGTACTGAAAATCAGAAACATTGACCCTAAATGTGGGTTTAAATTAGAGAGACACACTTGCATAGGACAGCAAAAGATGGTATTAGGATAAGAATGTCTTAAAAGGCAAAAATCCATATTGAGTGTCCTTACAGAACCTAGGCGCACCCCAAGGGCTAAAGTATTTGTTAGCTGTGCTACCACAGCTGAAACTGGAAACTTTTGCACAAGCAAACTCATGCATTGTAAAAATCTGTGTTTATTTCTTGGATCTGAACCAGGGATTGAACCTATGCAGACCTGCATTGTCAGCGTGTAACACACATAACTCAATGTACAGTGCATGGGCTACCTGCACATGTAAGTCTTGGCTTATGTTCAACTTTTGGAAATAAATGGTTAATTGGAGAAAGAGTGCATGCTGATCTCAGTGGGGAGGACCAACTTTGCTGGTAAAGCACAAGTCTGGGTATAAGCCAGCACAATGCCAATGAACAGAGGAGCATGCCAACAGTGTTCTTGATAGGAGCAAAGCAATTAGAAGGCAACAAAAGTAGTGTTTTGGATAAGTATCCCAGACAGAATAACCTGTATATTTTCTTAAATGGTATAATTGCCTACTTCTTGCATGGCTTTATTCTTTTCAGACTGGAATGCAGACAGGATAATTCTCTGCATTTATGCAAATCCAGCTTAAAGGAAGTGTGTGTGAAATGACTATGCGACGCTTTCTGTCTGCATACTTTGTGGCATTCCACCAGGTGCCAGTCTCTTCATAGTACCCTCCTAAGCTGCAATTCTAGCATTATTGCTGTTTTCATTCTCAGCTCCTTCCAGCTGTAAACACTTCTTAGGATAATGGGCCAAATCCTTTCTAAAAGCTGGTCTGGAAAGGCAGAACCTACGTGTAGGACACGAGGAACGCTGTTCTCTCCAAAACGCACATCCCCATTTCATGAAATGATTACGCACTTGTATAGCCCACATCTACCTGTAGGCATCTCGGCGCTTGTACGAATACCGCTGAGGTACCCTTCCTGGCCTTTCCCTGTGAGGAGCCCACTCCTGGGCACCCCCAAGGTGAGGCCAGGCATCCTAGCATTGTTGGGGCCGTTGTGGAGATTAAGCAAGCTATTGCCCAGAGTTGCAGAGTGGGACTCCATGATTGGAATAGGCACCGAGGCGAGAATTATCAGGTCTGAGGAAATTGAGCCCGAGACCCGCCGAGGCGGGAATTGAACTGTGGTCCCGGGCCAGACTACTGCATCAGGGTCTGCCGCTCTAACCATTGAGCCACACTTCTCTACCGGGAGATTTCTCTACAGGCGATCTTAAAACAGATCTCGTTTTACTTCACTGGCCACATATGCAATAGTATTGAATAAACCCTCCAACACGCGTCCTCTATGCTAGAGGGCGCCCAGAGACGGAATGGCGTGTGTGCCTATGAGAGAATTACAATGTGTCATGTGCATCTTTTTCAGCTCTCCGACCACACTGACAAACATTTTCAAAACAGTATGTGTACTGGAAGATGCGGCGTTCTTTTTATAGTGCTTTGTTATAGGGACCCGAAGAGCTCAGCATCTCTCTGGGACACCGTGGAGTCATTTAAACTTTTGCTTTTATTTATGTTAAAAAATTCGAGGTTTAATTAAACTAATTAATTTCAAATTCCGAAGGCATATGTGCATAGTAGCACTGCAATTATTTAACTAACAAGCTTTACTTATCTGTACATAACACGAAGCAATTTAATGATTTCCTCAACCTGAGAGAAAATGTTCACATCTAAGCTAGTCACCGGGAGGAGGTTCCGTGCCCTACAACTCTCTCCACACAGAAATGAATGATGAAGGGTCCCCAATAATTCAGTGTAGAATTTTCAGAGCAATCATAAAATCCTCTAATCGTAGCAAAAAAAAACCTGAAAATAATTTCACAGTTGTTAGAAGGAACAAGACATAGGGCACAGCAATGCTGTTCGACGATAGAGAAAGCATAAGCGGTTAAGCAGACAACAGGAGGACAGCTATTGTTTTTCAGACCTGTCTGCTAGTTCATGCTAAATGTTTGGTCCTAATATGACCGTAACCAACTATTTTTAATCAGAAAAGTATTTTGCTCCTGCCATCAGAACAGAAGGGCACTCCCTTATGCCCTCTCCCGTCCTGGTTTTGCAGAGCGGACCTTTGGCGTGCAGGCCACAATTCCAAGGAGCTCTGGACTCAGCTGATTCCCCTTCAGCTTGATTATCGCAAACCATTAAAAATCTAACCGGTTGCAGAGCAAACCTAAGGATGTTGTTTATGTTGTTCTATCATCCGCTACTGTTCTGTCAGTATCACTGGCATACGGACACAACATTTAATAACAATGAAATAATACGTCAAATATGTTTGCACTTAACTATGCAGGGGATCTGACTAGATGCATCACCGTGCCCTGCAGTTTAACATGTGGGGCCGAATATAGGTTGCACCAAACTCAGTTAAACTCTGCCAATTTACTATACAGCTGGACACTCTCCACGCTGGTCATTACGGAAAAGGGGTTTTCGGACCCCAGGGGGCATGTTAGCACCAAATTCTGGGGCATATGTACAAGCCCCTATCGCCAGGGGAATGTCACTTTTTGTGACGTTCTCGTGGCGATATGGGCCTTGCCTTGTTTACAATGCAGCGTTAAGCCAAGTGGCTTAACACTGCCTTGTAAATAAGGCCCCCTTTCACGCAATACTTAGTGCGAAAGGGGTGGGCAGTGGGTGACGATCCACCGGAAACCCATTTATTTAAACGCTGCCCACTATTTACCACCAAAATTAACACCAAGGAAAACTTGGCCTTAAGTTGGTGAAACAAGGAAAAATGCTTTATTTCTCCTCATTTTTGCTTTTCCCATGTGTGCTGCTTATAGCCTTGGTTTGTTTATGTACAGGAAGGTCACCCTCCTGCATAAAAACAATCTTTTAAAAAAATAGCATTTTGTGACTTCCATGTGTGCTGCATTAAGCAGTACACATAGAAGTGACAAAATAGCATTTAAAGATTGTTTATGAACAGGAAGGGTGAC
Organism: Lissotriton vulgaris; assembly: GCF_964263255.1. Lineage (NCBI taxonomy): Eukaryota > Metazoa > Chordata > Amphibia > Caudata > Salamandridae > Lissotriton > Lissotriton vulgaris. Next base: position 7,969 of record NW_028251723.1, read on the forward strand.
CTTCCTGTGCATAAACAATCCTTTCCCTGCACACAGACACCCTTGCACTGTGGTGCAAGGGTGCCTGTGCTGGTGCTACACTGCTAAGTGTAGCACAAGCGGAGGGAGATACGCAAGGCTGCACCATATTCTCGTACATATGATGCAGCCTTGCGTTTCTGAAGTGGCGGATTGAGGCGTTAAGCCATGACAGCTATTCCCTCACTATGCCACTTTTGCTATACATATGCCCCTCTGTGCGTTGCCGGATGCGTACAATGCTCCGTTTCTGATTGATTCCTGCTCCACATTCACTGCTATCTAAACCGTTTTGCAGCATTTGAAAACATCCGACCCAAATAAACTCCTGAAGATACTGAGCAGAGAAAGAGATTTATGATGAGCAAGAGTGTCAGTTGAAGTCATCATAAAAAGACTGCATTGCTGAAGATTCGAGATCAAGCAGTGTTTCAAGATTGCCATTTTGGGGAGAGGGGAGGTCTGTGCACCTTTCAAGTGTGGTCCATTGATGAAGATCTCAAAAGACAGCATCAGATTCATGGCACATAATAACTCAAAATGAGATAATGGGCCATATGTATCAAGCTAATTAGCATTCGCAAAGGCCGAAATTCGCAGAATTTTGGCCTTTGCGAATGCTAATTAGACAAATGGTATGTATCAAACATGTTTGATGCAAAATAAGGAATTGCAAAATTTGCAATTCCTTATTTTGCGATTGCACTTAAGGAATCGCAAAGTTTGCGATTCCTTAAATGCAATGTATCAAATAAAAAATATTCTAAAAATGCCATTAAGGATTCGCAAATTAATTTGCGAATTCTTTTCAAAATGCTTTTTTCCAAAAAACAAAAGGTGCCATATGACGCCCATACATGCCCTCCATACATGCCCCCAAATGTATTTTTCAGGGGTGCAGCAGGGTGTTCTTGAGACACCCCTGCACCCTTGAAGAAATTCCTAATTTGCGATTAGCTAATTGCTAATCGCAAATTGCACCTTCATTCCTATGGGCCTCCTGGCCCATGGAAATGAATGGGTAATTTGCGATTAGCAATTAGCTAATCGCAAATTAGGAATGGTAAAGAATCGCTATTTAATAGCGATTTTGTACATACATACCGTTTTGCGAATTCCAAATAGCGATTCCTTAAAATTCGCTATTTGGAATTCGCTAAACGGTAGTATGATACATATGGCCCTACATGGCAATGTTGAACCATCATTGTATTTAATTTACATTACTATATAGTGCAGTATAAACGAAGTTGTGCCAGACAATGAGTGAACTCATATTCATATTGAGTATACTGCAATATAAACGCAGAGATGCAAAAAACATAGAGGCAAGGAGAGGCTAGAACAATGAGGTGAGTATATTCGAGAGAAGCAAGATATAGAAGGAGTAGTTTCTGTCCTGTAACTCCAGTTCTGTAGTAGGGGTATCTCTGTTATAGTCATAATCTAGTGAATAGTCCCGCCCATGTGCGCGGACCCCGGAGCAATCAAAAATAATCTCTTAAGCTGTCAAAACATGCAGACCTGCATAGACACTTAAGAGAGAATTTAAAGACAGATAATGCAGCCTATATCCACAGGCTACACTGTCCAATACTTCAACTAGAAATTCCACCAAAAACCACAACAGCACAGCCTGTCCAGGGTTTTCCACAGAGAAAAACCTTGCTTTTAACAGCAAAACCCTCTGGAATGATAGAGAGGAAGGAGTGGACAGACAAGCCCCATAGGCTGCCATTATGTGGCTCAAAACAGGATACTGTGCCTTTAAGAGAACTTTCCAGAAGCCTCACAGTATCCCAGAATGCAGTGCAGGTCCCTTTCACCTTCAGTTCTTTTTGAAGGCGTAACACGCCAGACCTGTAGCATTCCTTACATGAATATCTCTCTCCACCGGGGAGGAGGGCGGGCGCTTATGACTATAACAGAGATACCCCTACTACAGAACTGGAGTTACAGGACAGAAACTACTCCTTCTGTAGTAGGGGATCTCTGTGTATAGTCATAATCTAGTGAATAGAATGGCAAGCCCATCCCCACACCAAAGCGGCGGTGGAGAAACGAGAAATAACACCACTATTGTGCGAACAAATCTCGCAGCGAAGCCCGCCCAACCTGAGCATCTGCCCTGGTATCAGTGTCCAGACAGTAATGCTTAGCCAAGGTATGGACCGACTTCCAAGTGGCGGCCTTGCAGATTTCTGCAATCGGAACATTAAGTAGCAAAGCAGTCGTGGCAGCTTTGCCCCTGGTGGAATGAGCCTTAGGTTTACCTCCTAAGGTCGTATTAGTCTTTTGGTAACACAATTGTATACAGGACACAATCCACCTAGAGATGGACTGTTTTGAGGTAGCAAGACCGGTCCAGACTGATCCATAATTGACAAACAATTGATCTGAACCACGAATATCTCTGGTTTTAGCCAGATAAAATTCCAACACCCTCCTAACATCCAGGGAACGTAGGGACCTTTCCGCTGGAGATGCAGGATTCTGAATAAACGTAGGCAAAGTTATTGTCTGGTTGACATGAAAACCAGAAATAGCCTTTGGAAGAAATTTAGGGTGAGTATGCGTAACAACCTTAGCAGCATGAAATACAGTATAAGGTTCTTGGCAACACAACGCCTGAATATCACTCCCCCTGCGGGCCGATGTGATGGCCACGAGGAACGCCGCCTCCCAGGACAGATGCTGCAACGAAGCCCTATGAATAGGTTCAAAAGGCTCCTACATCAATCTGGACAGCACCACATTCAAATCCCATGAAGGCGAAGGAAGCCAGACAGGAGGGAATGCTTTCTTCCAGCCTTCCAAAAAAACTTTGATCACAGGGATCTGGAAGAAGGAAGTCTGAAGGGCATTTCCTGTAGGCAGTCAGCGCAGAAAGATGAACCGTAATGGATTGGACATTAAGGCCCGACTGCGCCAGGCGTAGAAGATACGGAAGGATGACATCTTCCTTACACGTCGTCAGGTCATGGTCCTTGGACTTGCACCAGATGCAAAAACCTTTTCCACTTGTAAGCAGAAGAAGTCCTAGTGGAAGGATGCTTAGCCTCCTTCAGTATGTCCATACAAACTTCTGGTAGATTCAAATGGCCATATTACACTATCTCAGGAGCCATGCAGCCAAACTCAAAGACGAGAGGTTGGGGTGCAACATCTGCCCCCTGAACCTTGTGAGAAGGGCCGGCCTGCAAGGCCTCCGTATGAGAGAACGGAGAGACCGGTGAAGCAGGTCCGTGAACCACCACTGTCTGGGCCATTCCGGGGCAATCAGGATCATCCGCGCCCTGGACTGGGACAGCTTGATGAACACCGCCGGAATCAAGGGAAAGGGTGGAAAAGCGTACAGAAAGCTGTTCGACCAGTTAATCCAGAACGCATTCCCCAGCTTCCCCACAGGCAGTACCTGGAGGCAAAGTCTCGGCATTTGCCGAAGACTTCTCCTAGTACTTCGTCGTTTATGACCCATTCGTGGTTTTCCTGAATCAGTCTGCGCAGTACGTCTGCCTGAACATTCTGCACACCTGGCAGATGGGTAGCCGTTAGAGTCAGTCCTCTGGATAAAAACCAGCGCCAGATCACCCGCGCCTCCTGCAACAGAGTGCGCGATCTCGAACCCCCCTGCTTGTTGAGGTAATACATTGTGTGAATACATTGTCCGTCTGTACAAGCAGAGAGTTGGTCTGGAAGGACGGAGAAACGCCTTCAGTGCCAAGTGAACAGCTCTGAGTTCCCGGAAAATGATGTGATACGTGGACTCCATCGGGGACCACGTTCCTTGTATCTGCAAGTCTCCGGAAAGCGCCCCCCAGCCGTGGGGAGACGCATCCGTCCTTGTGAAAGGGAACCCCTCTTAGGAGATTCTCCGCTGAACACTACCACTTCAGAGACTGAAGAGCACGCAGAGACAGTCGTATCTTGTCGCCCAAAGATCCTTTCCTCTAATCCCACTGATCCTCCAAGCACTCCTGCAAAGGTCTCATGAGCAGCCGTGCGTGTGGCGTGAGGAATATACAAGAGGCCATCGACCCCAGTAGAGCAGACACCGTCTCCACTGTCGTAGATGGGGCGGTCACAAGAGCCTGAGCCCTCCTAAGGGGAGATAATCGACTCTCCTCCGGAGGAGACACGCTTGCTGACAGCGTATTGACGGAGGCTCCCAAGTACTGTATGCACTGGACCGGAATGGGGACAGACTTGGACATGTTGATGTGCAACCCCAGCTCGTTCAAGAGAACGCACGTCCTCTGGAAGTGTGCCTGAACTTCCGAGAAGGAGGAGGCCTTGATCAACCAATCGTCCAGGCACGGTTAGAGTTACCACCTCGTTTTTCCTCAGGCGTGCAGCTACCACTGCCATGCACTTCGAGAATGGTCTGGGCGCAGACTTCAGCCCGACTGGCAGCACTGTGTACTGATAACGATGGGCGCCGACTTGTAATCGCAGGAACCTCCTGTGTGCAATGAGCACATGGGAGAATGCATCCTGTGGATCTATGGCACCAAGCCAATCTCCCTGTTGCAGCTGAGTATAAACCTGATGCAAAGACAGCATGCGAAATTCCTCTACTGCAAATCCACTTGTTTGCTTGTCGCAAATCCAGAATGGGCCTGACCTCGTTCCTGTCCTTCTTGCGAACCAGAAAGAACCGGGAGTACAGACCTCTCCCCCTTTGAGACAGAGGTACGTCCTCTATCGCCCTTGTCCTAAACAGGATAACGGCCTCTGCTTAGAGCTCGCGCAGCTGAAACCACGAGCCGATCGAGGAAGTGCTGGAGGAGGGCCGATGAACCGAAGCCTGACTTAGACCCAGCCGGCCTTTGTTCGCCGAGGAGCAACAAGCTCTCCCGCGTATGCGCACAATATACTTGTAAAGCATTAAATGGCGGCCCGGGACCACCGGCAAATCCTGGGAGGAAAAACGCCGCTAGAAAGGGCAGAAGGCCACTAGCCGTTCTCCATGCCCCAAACCTACAGCCGTCCAAAAGTCTCCGATTCAGACTTCATGCGAGTCACTCACTACTCTCATGGCAGCCCCCCAAAGAACGGGAGAGTAGAAGCACACTGCTGAGCCGCAGGCTGCAGAGACGTCAGGCGAATAAAAGTATGGCAACGTAGGACAAGCCCACAATACCTGGGGGTCGGCGGGAGAGGAAAACTCCGCCCGACACCGATGCCTAGATCCGAAACTATCAGGCCTATTAGACCACCTCTTGTAAGGCTTCCCTCCTGTCTCTCGGCAGAGGAACCACAAATCGGTGAAGAAAACCCCCCCACAGAGGGATCTCACAACAACGGTCCAACAACAGCGGGCCACAGCGCGAGGTCTACATGCCGCCACCCCTGCGACCAAGTCAGGAGCACGGTCGGAGCCAGGTCCTCCTGTCAGGCGGTAGTGGACGAAAGGTAAGTCCCGCCAACCAGTAAAGAGTCGGAGAGAGACTCCCCGTACTCATGGCAGACGCATCCCTGGCATCAAGGCACGGAGGTTCGCAGACTGAGGGGCAAAAGGCCCCTGGGGTGGTGGGCGGAAGAGGGAACCGAGAGGATTCTGAAACATCCCCGGTGGTCTCACCAGTAGTGGTTGAGCAGGAGGCAACCTAGCAGACGTGCAGGTATGCAAGTACTCAAAACTAAGCAAAAGGACAAACGTCCCTCGCTGACACGTGGTGAGTAACCACAAACTCCCCATCAGAAGGGTTCCTCGACGCTGATCAACTGCTCTGCGTCGTGAGTGGAAGGTGCCGGGAACACAAAGTCCCCTCCTACGAAGGGAGGCTCACCAAGGAGCGAGGCCTGGAACAAGACCCAGGCGTCAAGAGCCGGCAGTACTCTGCGGCTGTAACCCATGACGCCGACCTCACTACGACGTCACCATCACTAAGACAGTGACTGTCTCTACGACAACCAACACTCAGACGTCAAAAAGTCACCACGGTGTCAAACACGGAGACTCCGAGCCATCCCTAACGGTGACGTCCGGACCCAACGGAAGAGAGCAGAGCCCAAGCGACCAATGCCCCAAAAGGAGCGTCACTGCCTCCATGACGTCGAGCCTCACCGCTCCATGACGTCTAGCCTCACTGTCCCATGACGTCGAACATCACTGCCCCATGACGTCGAGCATCCCTGCCCCATGACGTCGAGCATCCCTGCCCCATGACGTCGAGCATCACCGCTCCATGACGTCGAGCATCACCGCTCCATGACGTCGAGCATCACCGCTCCATGACGTCGAGCATCACCGCTCCATGACGTCGAGCATCACCGCTCCATGACGTCGAGGCACCCCATGACGTCGAGGAACCCCATGACGTCGAGGTACTCCATGACATAGAGACACTCCATGACGTCGACGTCGAGACACTCCATGACGTCGACGTCGAGACACTCCATGACGTCGAGACACTCCATGACGTCGACGTCGAGACACTCCATGACGTCGAGGCACTCCATGACGTCGACGTCGAGGCACTCCATGACGTCGACGTCGAGGCACTCCATGACGTCGACGTCGAGGCACTTCATGACGTCGAGGCACTTCATGACGTCGAGGCACCCCATGATGTCGAGGCACCTCCATGACGTCGACGTCGAGGCACTCCATGACGTCGACGTCGAGGCACTCCATGACGTCGACGTCGAGGCACTCCATGACGTCGACGTCGAGGCACTCCATGACGTCGACGTCGAGGCACTCCATGACGTCGACGTCGAGGCACTCCATGACGTCGACGCACTCCATGACGTCGAGGCACTCCATGACGTCGACGTCGAGGCACCCCATGACGTCGAGGTCGAGGCATTACATGACGTCGACGTCGAGGCACTCCATGACGTCTATGTCGAGGCACTCCATGACGTCGAGGCACTCTATGACGTCGATGTCGAGGCACTCCATGACGTCCAGGCACTCCACGACGGCCCCGACGCAGACTGGAACCGCGTCATAGCTCAGACGTGCCCTTACTGGGGATAACCCCAGGGATTACAGCATGGGACTCGGTAGAGGACCTACCCTCACCTCACCCAGAGGCTGAAGATGCCTTCAAACTCTTCTGTTTGAAACCTGGAAGCCGAAGCCCCCTAGAAAAGAAGGTACAGAGAGGACAGGTGTCCAAAGACACAGGCAAGCACAGAGTACAAACCCTGTGAGCTTCAGCTTTGGCCTTCAGTTCAGCTGCAGACAAAGCACATGTCAGACTGGAACTAGTCTAAAGACAAGAAGACTGCAGAAATTCTGCCAAAAAAACACAGCAGAATGCAGATAAAGTCCAAAGACGTCGAGTGAAGCTACAAAAATCCCAAATTATCACAAAAATAGTATAGAAAAAGCTCAGAAAAGAAGAGCTAATGCTCCAGGGTCCTGCTAGCAGGAGCCGGAAAAAAGAACTGAAGGTGAAAGGGACCTGCACTGCATTCTGGGATACTGTGAGGCTTCTGGAAAGTTCTCTTAAAGGCACAGTATCCTGTTTTGAGCCACATAATGGCAGCCTATGGGGCTTGTCTGTCCACTCCTTCCTCTCTATCATTCCAGAGGGTTTTGCTGTTAAAAGCAAGGTTTTTCTCTGTGGAAAACCCTGGACAGGCTGTGCTGTTGTGGTTTTTGGTGGAATTTCTAGTTGAAGTATTGGACAGTGTAGCCTGTGGATATAGGCTGCATTATCTGTCTTTAAATTCTCTCTTAAGTGTCTATGCAGGTCTGCATGTTTTGACAGCTTAAGATATTATTTTTGATTGCTCCGGGGTCCGCGCACATGGGCGGGACTATTCACTAGATTATGACTATACACAGAGATCCCCTACTACAGAACTTGGAGAACACAGAGGTTTAAGAAATGGAGATAAGTGTTAGGGAGAAATGACAGGAGCGGGCAAAGATAAGAGAAGAAAATGAGAGCCTGAGCATACTGAGCAGACAATGAAAACACATATGACTGAAAGAGCAGACTTGAGTGGTAGAAAAGGAAGATGACATTTAGTTTCTTGAGAAGCAATTTTGATATTTAATTGAATGACGAATGAGAGAAAGAGTTAGAGGAACGAGTAATGGATAAAAGGATATGTGTAACAATCTAAAGGATGATGAGTGAACAGGAAAGAAAAAGAAATAAGTGATGAGTCAGGAATGTGTTTTAAATGAAGGAAAATTAATAATTCAGATGGAGCTGAAACAGGTGTTGGTAGTGTTTTTCCAGAAATAATGCAAGTCCTTAGCACATCTACACCCAGATTCATCAAACCCAAAATCTGCGAATTCTAAATTGCGAGAAATACTGAATCGCAATTTAGAAATCACAGAATGGGATTCATGATGAACAGCAAGTAAAAAGAGCGAATCGCAATCGGCCGCAATTGACGATTGCGATTTCCCCAAAATCGCAGAAAATTTGCAGAATCGGCCGTTTTCCGTGTTGAAATAGCGATCTCGCAGTTACCGAAATCGCAAATTGCGTTCTCGCTATTTGCGAGATTGCAAAAACGGGAAGTCGCATTTCGAGCACAGTGATGACATCACAACCAGGAAGCAGGCAGTTCCCACCCTCATTCTGCATACTGAGCCTGAAGTGGAAGCAGCACTGTCCAGAGCTCCACTCCAGACCACCTCCAGCTTAAAATCAGGAGACAGCCCACTGCAGAAAATGTCCCAGGAAGCAGCAGGGGGCAGTTCCTCAGGAAGGAAACGAAAAATAAAGTTTTCTGAGCAAGAATTGGAATACCTCATTGAGGGAGTGAGCAAAGACCACGACCGGCTCTTTGGGAAGGACTCAAGGAGGGTGCCTGAGGTGGACAAAAAAAGGATTTGGCTGCGCATCCGCTCCAAAGTAAATTCCTTGGGAGTAACCCAGTGCTCCATAGATGATTTAAAGAAGAGGTGGTACGACCTCAGAGGGCGTGCCAAGGAGAGGATTGCAGAGAGGCTGGGGGAGCGTGTTACAACCGGAGGAGGAGAGCCCACTGTACCACCCAACACCCCACTGGAGGATCTCGTGGAGGACACCCTGAATCCAGAGTCATGCGTGGGGGTGACCTGGCTGGACTCCTCCCGACCCACCCAAGAATCCCAAGGTAAGTGCCATGCGACTGCGACCCTGTCCCCTAACAATGGCCATGACCCCAGAGCTACCCATTAGAAACCCCAGTCATGCAGTCCATGCACACCAGAAAAGCCCTATTGCATTGTGGGACATGTAGTCTGACCACAATTTCCATCTAGCCCCATACAGCCAGACCCGTCCAGTGAGAGTCAATCCTACAGCCAGTCAGGGAATGCTAGCCTGCATGCATGTAGCAACCTTACATGTGCAAGATACATGTCATTAATCAACGTCCACTTTACATCACAGGTGGCGCTGATGAACCCAGCACTGATAGTGAGGCCCTGAACATAGATGACAATCCTGAGGACACCGAGGGAGACGTCCATCCTGCCCCTCAACCAGGACCATCAGGGCAAACAGCAGCACCATCAGTACTACCACCACCTGCCCCTGTGGACAGGGCCACCTCAGCACCAACAGGCGCGCAACAACCGCACCATGTGACACCCACGCCAGTGGCACTGCCAACAACAGCTGCAGCACAGAAACAAACACGGCGCACAGCCACTGTGAGAACACAGTCAAGCGGACTGGTGAGGGAGGCGCGCAACACAACACCACGGGCAGCAGGGGGGTGTATGTGCGTTTACCTGGCATGTCAATAGAGCGGCGTATACTCCGCATACACCAGAAGCAAGCCCGTCATCAGGCAGCCATTCACCTGCAGCTGCACAAGACTGCAAGCAATGTTGGACAGCTGTCTGACAGAATGGAGAGGATGACCACTGCAGTGGAGGCAAACACCGAGGCCATGTTGACTCAGCGGGACGTCAACCGGCAGCACCACCGCAAGCTGCTGACCCGCCTGTCTGCGTACACGCGGTCTAACCACATCATAGGGAATGCCACCTCCCAACTTTTTTTTTTTTTTTTTTTTTTTGGTGTAAGACATTTATTATGCAAAAATAGACATAAGATTACACTGCGTCACGCCAACAACCCGGAGGCAGGCCGCTATGAAGTATACACATCATAAAATATCATGAGGCATTAGGGGTGAACATAACCCAGCGGACCTTTGAACTCCCTGAGACATATGCAATACAGGAATAATTCGTATGTGAGCAATGCAACCTTAGCACGTTAAGTGGTCCTACTTTTATCAATGCTGTAGACACATAAGTGTAGTAGGAGGTAACAAGGTCGTCTCGGGCGAGCAGCAGACCTCAACCTGTTGGAACAGCAGATGTACAGGGTGCGACTAACAGTACTGTTTTCACCCAACTTTCCCCAACACAAGAAAGAAACAAAAACAACTTAACATCGGTGCCAGTGTATAAATCAACTACACAATATCCCACGCATTCATGGGGCTGCGCGTTCCCGCGCTGGACAACTATCAATGAAGGCGAGCAGTGGCGGGGGTGGAAGCGCGGCAGTCATCAAGCTTCCTCCGTAAAGAGGGAGGGGGGGGAGAGCAGGGGCGGGGGGGAGGAGGATGTTGAAGCAGGGCAATCCAACGGGTCTTGAGGACATATGGGATAGGACGCGCCGAATGCGCAAAGTCAAGGGGGCAGCAGGTTCAGGGCACACCACCGCCATGGCAAGCCAGTGTCATGGCAGAACATCAGAGTTACATCAACATGATCCCGATTCCAAATTATTCAACCCATATCATCCAAAACACCCACCGCAGGCGACCCCCCAGAGGTGTCCGATCCCGCACGCTCTCTGGTCCATTGTAGGAATGGTTCCCAAATGTCTTTTGGTCTAGAGGCGGTGGGCATCGTCTCCCAATAGTGAGTCAGTTGCGCATGCCCATAAGTCACATCACTAATCCACCCTGTGAATGTTGGAAGAGCTTTCCTGCCCCAGTGTATTGAGATTTGTCGTTTTGCATAGAGGAGGAGTAATGCATGTAGTTTTCTGTCGCAGGGTTCCGTTTCTTTGACATAACCCAGCAAGCCTAGAAGTGGTGATGGCGTATCATTCCTATGCAAGATTTGGTTAATAGCTGTGAAGACGTCCGTCCAGTACTCATACAGTTTAGGGCAGCTCCATGCCACATGTATGAAGGACGCATCCCCCCTTCCACATTTCCAGCAGGAGGCATCCACGCGGATGCCCATGCGGTGTAGCAGCACCGGTGTGCGATAATACCGGTGTAAAAATTTGAAGTGGATTAGCCGCAGGCGATAGTTTGGAGACAGTGCCGTTAGCTGTTTACAGCAGTACTCCCATATTTCATCCGTCAAAGGGACTTCCAGGTCAACAGCCCAAACCAGCTTGGCAGTGGCTACAGTTATTGGGGCCTGCTCTTGCATACTGTTGTATAGTCTCAACACTAGTTTTTTGGGGGAGGGTCTTGAAAGCAGGTTCTGAAGGGCATCCAGGGCTCGCGGCTCTTCCGGGAATTGGGCCTCAATCTTTTTGCAAGATTCCCTAAGGGAGTGATATAGCAGCGCGTCCGCAAAAGATTCAGGCTGGTCGTCATCTCTCGCGCCCAGCTCCACAAAAGTGCCGTCAGGATATAAATCAGCGAAAGTATGTAGTCTCTTCCCGCGGAGCATGAGGGTGTCTCCTCTGGCACTTAAGCAGGGTAGCATCGGGTTTCCACGCAGTGGGACGGCTGGTGCGTAAAGTAAGGAGAGACCTGCTCTTTTTTGTAGTTCCTGCCAGGCCCAGCGAACCATCTCCACGGTGTCAACCTCCCTTGAAGGGCGTGAGACTTTCCCGTATAGCGCCACTCGTAATGGTAACGGGGCGACCACGGCCAGCTCCACCGCCACGTGCGGCTGGTAGGGAGTGGGGAAGGCCCAGAAATGCAGAAATTGCGCCTGCGCGCAGAGGGAGTATAACCTCAAATCGGGAGCTCCAAGACCGCCTTGCCGAAGTGGGAGTGTGAGCAGGTCCCAGGAGACCCTCGCCTGTCCCCCAGCCCAGACCAGTTTCAACAACAGAGATCGGACACGCGCGTGAAAGTGCGCTGTCATGGGCAGCGGAATATTCACGAACAGATACAGGAATTTGGGGAGAATCACCATTTTCGCTAACGCTATTCTTGCAACCAGGGATAGAGGCAGTTTGTTCCAAACCTCGACCTTCCCCTCCAGCCAGTCCACCGCTCTGCCAAAGTTGAGTGACCATAACTCCTGTACATCCCGACTGACCCATATCCCCAGGTACTTAACAGCTTCAGTCTCCCAACGCAGGGGATAGTCTGGAGGCGGCCGACTGGTCTCATCCGTCAGAGGGAAAGCAACAGACTTAGACCAATTTATTGACACTCCTGCCAAGCCCTCGAACCTCACGAATTCTCGGAGCAACGGGTTCATGTTATCTTTGGGGTTGACGATGTATAAAGTGACATCGTCAGCATATAACGAAATCAGTAAGCTCCGGGAGCTGAACCCGATGCCTCTCTCGGTGTGGTGTTGTCGTATCCTAGCCGCAAGCGGCTCCATTGCAATGGCAAATAGGAGGGGGCACAATGGGCACCCTTGCCTGGTTCCTCTAGCGATGGAGAAGGGTTTGGAGACAAGGCCATTTACACTCACTCTGGCCCTAGGTTCAGAGTATAGTAGTTTTATTAGAGTCATGAAATTACGGCTGAACCCCATTCTTTCCAAAATTTTAAAGAGGTAAGGCCATTCCAAAGAGTCAAATGCTTTGGTGGCGTCCAGGAACACCACCGCTGCCTGCACAGATGGGTGCAAGTAATGGAGAATCGAGAAGATGGTTCTGAGGTTGTGGGACGTGGCGCGGCCGGGTATGAATCCAGACTGGTCTGGTAGTGCGATGATCGGCAACATCGGTTGTAATTTGTCCGCAATTATTTTTGCATAAATCTTAGCGTCCACATTTATCAGGGAGAGGGGCCTGTAGGAGTCCAGGAACATCTCGTCTTTGTCAGGTTTTAAGAGTGTAATAATTAAGGCTTCACGCATGGAATCTGGTAGGGAGTTTAATTCAAGTGCCTCAGTGAACACTGAGTGCAGTTTCGGCGCCAGTTCGTCTGCATAGGTTTTGTAAAAGGACGTTGTCAGGCCATCAGGGCCAGGGGCCTTGTTGGCCGGCATGCTTTTAATCACCTGGATGATATCCTGGATCGTGACAGGTAGGTCCATATATTGTCTGTGGTTATTATTAAACCAGACCAGGGCGATAGAATCAAGAAAGCTTTCCAATGAGGTTGGGACAGAGGGTTGTTTGGAGGTGTACAGGGACGCATAAAAGTCTGTGAAGGCATGTAACACTGCCTCTTGGCCAATGGCCATAGACCCTTCCTTGTCATAGATGGTGTGGATGTAGTGCGATTGTGTACTGGGAGTTATCAATCTGGCAAGGGTCCTGCTGGGTCTGTCTCCCTCCCCATATCTCCGGGCCTCGGCCCGCTTCCCTAGGAAACGTACCTCGCGCTCCGCTTCCTCCTGAAAGGCAAGCAGCTTCGTTTTCAGATTCCCAGCAATCTCTAAGGTCGGGTCAAGGCTAAATGCTGCATCCAGGCCTCTCAACTCTCCCTCCAGCCTGGCCAGTGTGTCACGGATTGTACGCAGCACTCCCGCCTGTCTCGCTATGCACTGGCCCCTGATTACCGCCTTAAAGGCGTCCCACACAATGGCCTCTGAGGAGACGGAACCTGCATTTTCGGCAAAGTATTTCAGAATATCCCCCCTTATCTCCTCAACAAAGACTGGGTCCGTGAGCGCGTGTGGGGGTAGATGCCACGTGAATGCCTTGTGAACAGTGTCAGGTAGGCGCAACTCCAGCATGCAGGGGGCGTGGTCTGACAATGATCTAGCTTGTATGTCGACCCCCGACACCCATGTCGCAACTTCAGGGGACACTAGCCAGAAGTCCAACCTTGACCAAGCCGCCTTGTGGCATGTGTAACAGGTTCCTAATCTCACACCTGGATGCCGGGCTCTCCACACATCAGACAGCAAACCCTCATTCATCACATCAAGGACGGCCTGGCGCGCCCTGGCATGCGTTGGTCTACCCACACCCCGTCGGTCCATATCATCATCAAGCACCACATTAAAATCTCCCCCTATCACAACTGAATGTCAGTTAAGCAGTGCGATTTTCGCCCAGACTTCTCTAAAGAAGTCAGGATCGTCTATATTTGGACCATAAATGGCAGCTAGTACAATAGGTCGCCCCTCTAGGGAGCCATGCAAAATAACATATCTGCCTTCCACATCTTGCACAAAAGCATGCTCCCTCCAATCCAGCCCTCTGCGTACAAGTATAGCCACCCCTCTCGCATAATTAGAGTAAATGGCAGAATACACATTTGCCCATCTGGAATTTTTCAATCTAGGTGACGGGGACGTATTGATATGAGTCTCTTGCAAGAAGCAAATGTCTACATTATGTCTGGCCAGGGTGCCGTGCATCAGTCGGGCTTTCTTGTAATATCCTAGGCCCCTAATGTTCCAGGTCCATAGTTTAATCCCCCCCATATCTAAGTGGTTGTAAAGACTGTTTCATCCCCACCCGTTCCCACCCTCCAGTGCCATAGGGTTCACCATATATCCCAGCCACTAGTCTCGCGCGCAAAGAGGACGTCAAATCAGAGGCCACATTGCACCGTGTCAAAACTAAAAACAACATTTGCCCAAACCCCCCCCCCCCCCCCCCCCACTTCCCTCCACCCTCAGCAACCCCCCAATCAGGTCGTGATATACCCCATAGAAAGGCACGCAAGGCGTGGTATGAACTCAACATCAAAAACAGTGGGAGACACCCCATGGGGCGTGGTGTGCCCAGCTTACACCCCCGTGTGTACGGGGTGGCTACATTTAGGAATAAGGCCCCGTGGTCCCTACGGTGCCCCCGCCCCAGGGTCAATCAAACCGGACATTCACAACATTCACGTAGGCAATAGGACAACAGCAGCCACTGCTGGGTATCCGGGGATACAACCTGTTCTTACCCCTCTTGGTCCCAGGTCAGGTGTATCTGCAGCGGGCGCAAGGAGTCCGCATGCACATATGTAAGACATGAGGAGGCAAACCAAGAATGACTCAAATCTTACAACAGCAGACTATTCATTCAATGTCACTGAGTTGTTCCGCAGTGTCTTCATGTCTGGGCAACCTCCTTCTGGCCCCCGCACCACCGATGTGTCTGGCAAATTTGAGCGCTGATTTCGCATCAGTGAAGAAGTGTGTAGTGTTATCATGGAGTACTTTTAATTTTGCCGGGTATAGTAGGGAGTATGACACACCTGCCTGTAGCAACAGTTTCTTCTCCGGCAGGAATTCCTTACGGGCCGCTTGCACCAAGGGGGTGAAGTCTGGGTAAAAGGAGATATTGTTTCCTTTATGGGTAATCTTACCCTTTTCTCTTGCCAGTCGCAATACCAGGTCTCTGTCTTGATAATTGAGCAATTTAGCGAGGATGGGACGAGGTGTGGTTCCCGGCGGTGGCTTCTTCCCTAGCGATCTGTGTGCTCGTTCGACCGTGAAGACTGGGGATAGGTGCGGGTCGAATAGTTCATGCAATAGGTCTGTCACAAACGCCTCTATCTTGTCAATGTTGGTCGACTCCGGAATTCCCGTAATTCGGACATTGGATCTCCGGGAGCGTGCTTCCAAATCGTCCGACTTGGCTCGCAGAGTGTCTAGCTCTCCTTCCAGTGATGTGATATGCTGCTTGGCCTGCTGTTAGAAATCACAGCATTCAGTCTGCCTGTTTTCTAAGCAGTCCAGCCGGGTCTCATGTGCGTCCACCTTTGTTTTTACAGATTCCAGCTGAGCAGACATGACGTCGAGTTTAGTATCAATGCTTTTCAAGCTGGACCTCACCTCCATAATGAGCGCCCCAAAGTCTATGTCCGCTGGTGTACTTTGCGACGACGCCACGTCACTTCCCGTCTCTGTTACTGTGTTTTTCGGAGGTCGCTTGTTATCAAAACTTATTTTGGGCTGTTTAGCTTCGTTTTTCCCCATCTTAATGGTGAGACCGCGTCAGCACGTGTCCTGGGGAAACGGTGGCGTTCTGCAGGCTTTATGTGCGCTGACCGGTGCGAGTCCGAAGCAGTGCAGACAATTCCGGGGGGGTACAAATGAGCAGTCCGTTCTCCCAGGCTACAACAGCGTAGCTGCACAGTGGCTGCGCTCTCAGCAATGCGTAGGCCAGGGTGATCACAATCCACAAGATGGCGGCCGCCGTATCTTTGTTAATGGCACCACGCAGTGCACAACTAACCAGCAGTGTGGGGGGCAGGGATAAGATGTCTAGGGTCGGTCTCCCCGGGTTGCAGCAGAGCAAGGTTTTATCCGGGCTCGTTGTCTGGTACCAGCAGCACTGCTCTGGTCAAGCAGTGCGGTAAGGAGAGATGTCGGCAGGGCTTCACCACACTCACAGCTTCTCACTCCACCTCCCCCGTACGACCGGCCCCCGTGCAGGTACAGACTCAAGCCCCCAGCTGGACCCGGCAGCGCCGGTTCTCTTGTGCAAGCTTTGAGAGTAGTCCTGATCCGATTCAGCGTTTCGGCCGGAGCCGTTACCAAGCAGGTGAGCCGGCCGCCTCCCGTGCTCTACCGGTCCTCAGCGTCCCGGTCCGCCCCCCAGGCGTAGTAGGGTCTTACCGAAGGTTGTAGGGTTAGCGGCACCGTCGCAGGCCAGATCTCACACTCCCGACCGTCGGACCACCAGAGGCCTCCAAAGCCGCGGGCTGCAGTTGTCCTCGTCGCCCCAGGACCAGCACTTCCGCTCAGGATCAGAGCGGGACTTCGGGACGGGGGGTCTGCAAATGGCTCTAGCACCCCTTCCGCACCAGCTGTGTGCGCCAAACTTCGGCGCGAGGATCACTGAGGTGTCCGTTGTCGATCCCTGATATAGCGGGGGACCGCAAGTGCCAAGAGACAGGATAATTTCAGGATTAAGCAACGTAGCCGGCGGAGCTCGCTCACAGAGCGGCCATCTCGCTGCTCGGCTAGCCACGCCCCCCCGCCACCTCCCAACTTTCACGACGCTCGTTGGCCATGCAAATTCAAATGGTGCAATGCTGCCAGGATGTTGCTAGGGCACTGGAGCAAGTCACCACAGCAGTGCAGGGTCTGCAGTCGACTGGCCATGGCAAGGCAGGTGTGGGTGATGACACATGTGGGGCCAATTCAAGCCACAGCAGCCAATCGTTGCCACTGGTGACAGTATCCCGCCGCAGCACCAATCCCACTGCTGCTTCACGGGCAAATGCTGAGGAAGAGGTGGAAAGGCCACTTGGAGCGTCCGCCAGGAGGCGCCATTGACAATTCATTTTCTACCATGCAGGGCCATACTGATGACACAAGCATGCCCTCCTCACATACATGGGGTTGAATGACTCAATACGGCTCTCATGTCACTGTAAGAAACAATGCCACATTATTGTGAAGAAAACAATAATATATTTTCAATGCCAGTTCATCTGACTCATGTCATTATTTCAATTGTCACGCATGAGTGAAGTGTCGGGTGAGGGGAGTGGGTGCACTAGAAACAGTTGATTGTGATGTGGTTGCGGCGCGTGTGTCCTTCAGCAGGATTCTCCCCGCGTGCATGATGCACATGTGCAGGTTGGCGGTTGTCCCCTTCCGACTCACTGCTAGCAATCTCTACAGGTATCCTGCGCTTGGTAGCAATGTTGTGGAGTATTGCACACAAGGCCACGATGCGGCAGCAGACCTCAGGCTCGTATTTGAGGGCCCCACCAGTCTTGAGAAGTATGCGGAATCGGCTCTTCAGAAGGCCAAATGTCCTCTCAATACAATTTCTTGTGCGTATGTGTGCAGCATTGTAACGCCTTTGCTGTGGTGTGGCAGGGTTGAGATATGGGGTGAGGAGGTACTCACGGTGACCGCAGGCGCTGTCACCTGAATGAAAGGAGCAGGGGGTGAGTGCCTGTTATGCACAGATACATGGTCACAATGTAGGATTTGGTGGCATGTGTACTTACCTAGTAGGTGTCCTTCGCCTAAGTCTCCCCTGGCCAGTCTTGTGTGCATGCCGCTGTGCTGGAATATGAAGGAGTCATGTGTGCTCCCCGGGTAGTGTGCACTATGTGCGTGATGATTGTCTTAGCGTTGCACACCATCTGGATATTCAGGGAGTGGTAGGACTTGCGGTTCCGGTACATGTATTCTGTTTGTGCAGAAGGGCAGATGTGGATGTGGGTACAGTCAATGCATCCTATTACATGTGGGAATTGCGCAATGTTGTAAAACTGAAGCTTGGTTTGATTCAAGTCCTGTTGGGTGGTCGGGAATGTGATGTAATGGTGTAGCCGGGTCAGCATTGCCTCCAGGAAACTCCTTAGGCAGCGGGACATGGTGCTCTGGGTGATCCCCCCTGCAATGGCAACTACCCCCTGGAAGCTTCCGGAGGCCAGGAGGTTCAGGCTGCACAAAACCTGGACATGGGTGGGCATGGCATTGGTCCTCCTTGTTGGGTGCTGCATCAGGGGGTCTAGGTCACAGATCAGCTTAGTGATCATTGCCCCATTCAGGCGGTACTTGGAGTAGATTTGCTCCGCAGTTTGGCCGAGAAGGGTGATCCGCTGGCGGAATATTCGCTCCAGGATTCTGCGTCTGTTCCTTGCTGCAGCCTGGAGCCTTCTCCGCCTGACCACCATGTAGAGTCCTGGCATTGTGAGAGTCCTCATGCTCCTACTGTGTCTCCTTAAGTGTGTTTGGTCAGGCCTGCACCTGTGGGTAGTTTTTTTATATTTATTTCAATTTCTTCATGGTTACCACCTGGTTTGGGTTCTCCTTAAATTGCGCGTCGCAAATAGCGATTTTCTGATTTTTCGCAATTTGCGATTTTTCATGAATTGCGTTAGCGATTATTTAGCGAGTTCGCTAAATATTTCGCAGAATCCATGGATTGTTGCTATTTCCGATTCGCTATAGGGATTCCTCCTGGATTCTGCTTTTGAATTGCTTTTCTTTGGATTGCGATCACAATAGCTAATTCGCAGCTATTGCGATCGCAATTTTGGATGATGAATCTGGCTGCTAGTGTCTTAGAAATAGCCCTGTCTGTCGGGTTACCCCAAACATTTTGCATTCCTCCTCCTTTTTTCTGACCTCGTTTTTGTTGGCTTTAGGATTCTGGGCACTTTATGACTGCTAACCAGTGCTAAAGTATATATAGTCTGTACTCAGAACATGGTAACATTGGCTTATCCACAATTGGCATATTTATCTTACTCATAAGGCTCTAGTATAGTGCAATATATGTGCCCAGGGCCTGTAAACTAAATGCTACTAGTGAGCTGCTGCACTGATTGTGCCACCTACTTCAGTAGCCCATTAAACATGGCTAAGGCCTGCCACTGAAGAGTCTGTGTGTGCAGTTTAAACTCCCATTTTAACCTGGCAAGTTTACTTACTTGCCAGGCTCAAACCTTCAATTTAATTACATGTAAGTCACCCTTAAGGTAGGCCCTATGCCTCCCCATGGGCAGGGCAGTGTAATTAAAAGGTAGGCCATGTACTTTTGAGTTTTTCATTACTGCAAGGCCTATCTCTCCAATAGGCTAAAATTGGGATTGCCTTAAAACATCTTTTGAGCATATGATAAGAGATTGACATTTTGAGTTTGGTGTCCCTGGACTAAAAATGTAGAATCTCAACCTATTGTGAAGTTGGATTTTATGTTTATTGTCTGAAAATGCATCAGGGGGTCTAGGTCACAGATCAGCTTAGTGATCATTGCCCCATTCAGGTGGTACTTGGAGTAGATTTGCTCCGCAGTTTGGCCGAGAAGGGTGATCCGCTGGCGGAATATTCGCTCCAGGATTCTGCGTCTGTTCCTTGCTGCAGCCTGGAGCCTTCTCCGCCTGACCACCATGTAGAGTCCTGGCATTGTGAGAGTCCTCATGCTCCTACTGTGTCTCCTTAAGTGTGTTTGGTCAGGCCTGCACCTGTGGGTAGTTTTTTTATATTTATTTCAATTTCTTCATGGTTACCACCTGGTTTGGGTTCTCCTTAAATTGCGCGTCGCAAATAGCGATTTTCTGATTTTTCGCAATTTGCGATTTTTCATGAATTGCGTTAGCGATTATTTAGCGAGTTCGCTAAATATTTCGCAGAATCCATGGATTGTTGCTATTTCCGATTCGCTATAGGGATTCCTCCTGGATTCTGCTTTTGAATTGCTTTTCTTTGGATTGCGATCACAATAGCTAATTCGCAGCTATTGCGATCGCAATTTTGGATGATGAATCTGGCTGCTAGTGTCTTAGAAATAGCCCTGTCTGTCGGGTTACCCCAAACATTTTGCATTCCTCCTCCTTTTTTCTGACCTCGTTTTTGTTGGCTTTAGGATTCTGGGCACTTTATGACTGCTAACCAGTGCTAAAGTATATATAGTCTGTACTCAGAACATGGTAACATTGGCTTATCCACAATTGGCATATTTATCTTACTCATAAGGCTCTAGTATAGTGCAATATATGTGCCCAGGGCCTGTAAACTAAATGCTACTAGTGAGCTGCTGCACTGATTGTGCCACCTACTTCAGTAGCCCATTAAACATGGCTAAGGCCTGCCACTGAAGAGTCTGTGTGTGCAGTTTAAACTCCCATTTTAACCTGGCAAGTTTACTTACTTGCCAGGCTCAAACCTTCAATTTAATTACATGTAAGTCACCCTTAAGGTAGGCCCTATGCCTCCCCATGGGCAGGGCAGTGTAATTAAAAGGTAGGCCATGTACTTTTGAGTTTTTCATTACTGCAAGGCCTATCTCTCCAATAGGCTAAAATTGGGATTGCCTTAAAACATCTTTTGAGCATATGATAAGAGATTGACATTTTGAGTTTGGTGTCCCTGGACTAAAAATGTAGAATCTCAACCTATTGTGAAGTTGGATTTTATGTTTATTGTCTGAAAATGCATTTTCTTACTTTTGCCATTTTAAGGCCTCTGCCTGTCTCTGAACACACGTCTGGCTTGGGTGTCAGCTGGGCGTTATGCATTCCCTCTATATAGTCACACACAGGGAACTGTGGTGTGCCACACATATCCTGATGACCCATCACCAGGCTGAGGGGTCTTCCTGATGGGACTTCCTGAGCTAGAGTGAGGAGGAGGAGCTGATATGTGCACCTGAAAAGGGCTGGGCACGGACCTTGAGAGGTTCAAAGGTTTCTTTGAATTTTTCCTACTTCAAAGTCTGAAATGGGTATAAGTACTGGGCTCTGACACCATTTTCTCATCTCATTTTTGGGACCCGAGGAGACTCTTTCAGTAATTGGACCATGTTTTACAGAATGACTGCCACTTTGCTAACTGCTCAGCTGTGTTCGCCTGCTGCCTGTTGATTATTATGCTGTAGGAGGGTCTGCCGCTTTGCTACTTGCTCTGCTGCATTGTCATGCTGTCTCTTGCCTGGCAGTGAGAAGGACTGGATCTTCTCTCTGCAACCTCTGCAAAGAGTTAAAGTAACTACAAAGGCTTGCTGGCGTGCCTCCTGTTTAAGAAGTCTTGGGGTCGTAAAAGACTTTGTTTTCCCCCTCTATGCTGCTGTTGGACTCTGCCACTCATTATTTTTGCAGCCCAGCTCCAGCGTTTGCTCTCCAACCTGCAGAGGGGGCCCACAAAGGTCAGCCTTTTGCTTCTCACCTGGACTAAAAATTACAAAGATCAGCGTCCAGCCAAATCTCCATATTTGCTCTGAACACGGCCGCAGTGCAGCGGGAAGACTTTCCATCATGACTCTACTGCGACACATTAGCGTGGTTACCAGGAGTTCCCCGAGCGACGCTCGTTGATGCAGCATCAGCAGGAGTATCGCTGTGTACGCGATCACCAGTGGCCCCTTTGGAAAGAACCAATGCGGGCCCCACCTCACTGGCGTAACGAAAATTGAGGGGGGCCTCCCTGCACGGTACTTAGGGGGGCCACCTCCGGGCTCAATCAGGAGCTCGCCCGGCCAGAGTTCAGTCCCAAGGGGGCCCCTTGGAGCCAGGGCCCCCCCGCACTGCGTGGGCTGCGGGGGCCTGTGTTACGCCCCTGCCCCACCTACAAGGCCCACCGACTCCCCATCAGCAGCCTCCGTGCCTTGGACTCAACGCTCGGCACTGTCGACGTCGGTGGCCCCAACCAGCAAAGGTATTGTGCTCAGCGGGGTCTGTGGCTTGTCTATAGCCGTCCTGCGCTCGTTCCTGAGCAGCTCAAGAGCGTGCTATAGCCCCAGTCCTGAGTAACTAGACTTCTAATTTTTCAATACACTGCCTCTTAGAGCACTGTCTTAATCACAATAATGTGTGCAAATACCTATTCCCATCCCCGGATTGGATTTGTGTCATATTTTTACCCGGTCTAGCAGGACTGTCAATAACATGTGAACCATGGGTGCTTCGTGAAGCACAGTATTTTCAATGAAACTTTGGAAATTCATAAATTAAGTACCTAGGATTAAAATGTTGTCGTTTTGGCCCTATTTTAAAGTAAAAGGCATGCTATTTTTGATTTGAGAGGTAAGATGAGAACCAATGTTGAACTGTTCCTTTTATACGCATGCACTGATCAAATGTGCAGGTTAGCTTTTGGTGGTTTCCACAGGCTGCCAAAAAACCATTACAAACACTTATCAATCTAACACGCTCTGAAGATAAATGCAGTTTTAAGGACATGTCAGCAGAGTGGGGCAACCCTGACATGCCTCTTGGTAGCCCCCTTCCCTTCAAAAGATCATCCGGCTAAAGAAACTAGCCATACCTAAAGACTATCAGCTGATCAATCCCTCAGTGTTGAAAAGGCTACTAAGAACATTGCTCCGATCCACTCCCATCTGATTGGTCTAAACAGAATAGACAGCACTAGAATCTTTTAAACTGTGAACCATGGTTGCCCACTGGAGGAAGTTTAGTTCTTTTTTAATTTTTACTTTTTTTTATTATATATTCCATTTTATTTGGGGTGTATTGTACCACTCAGCCCTATATTTTTTTGTCAGAGACAGTGCAACAGGTTGCACCAAACTGCGGAGGAGGCGGTCCTAGCGGGAAGGATAAAGGGAACATGAATGCATTAACTCCAATCCGACCATGAAACACAGTGTGTTAGTGTCATTCTCAGTACATCATTCCCAAGACCTGCATGAGGCCTGCTGTGCCACATAACAGGGATGGCAGAATTACCAGACAATCTATTAACTTGAAGTCTTTCTATGTACACAACAAATCCAGGAATTAGACACACTGAATTATATTTACTAAAGGACATGATCAATGTTGTAGTAAGAGAAATGGTTGTTTCTACCTAAAAAAACACAAGTACTGAAACAGTTACATATTTAAATGTGAAAAACATGAAGTAAGAGGTAATTGAGGGAAAGGAATCTCCAAACCGTCTCGAATACAACACGACTGTACAGATTTTCAATCTGGTAATAGATAGGAAAACTGATGAACCTAGTGATGTAAAAACACGATGAATCAATCTAACTCTAATGGCTGAAAAAAAAGAAATTGAAGAGGGCAAACCTTTTCCAATGTACCAAATACACTTCTCCCATCCTGTGCTAGAAATATATGGGACGTGCTATATGGACCATTTAATTTAACTAATGGGAAATCTTTTTCCTCTAATCAAGCACTCTGTGGCGGCTGCTTGCTCTGCACACGGAATAAATGAGTTAAAGGTTCCCCAGTGACCACTTACTTGGCCGACATTATTGTTCCGCTTGGATGGATTAATGATAAATAAAATCAGGTACCGCGTTAAATGGAGAATATCCAATAATGTAATCTGGCTATGCTTAGGGAAAATACATTTAAAAAAAAGAAGAGTGTTAGCACACGTTGAATGGAATGATTGTGAAAACGAAAAGTGTTTCTAAATGACCGTAGTTTAATTGTTCTTTACTTTCTTCACCAGACTTATGCTAGTTTCTTGCAGTCTTTTCTTCCAAGTAGAGATGTCCGGGACATTAACTCTCAAATTTTGATCTAATCTACTACTAAGAAAGGCAATATTTACGTGACAATGATGTTTTACAAGATTGTAGGTTTGCTTTCTCTTCCAAGAAATCACCACATTCGATGTTACCTTCATGAAGGCTGCCAGTGTGTGAATGCAGCAGCCGCAGCCTGTGCAGGTATGAGAGGCGGAGCAGTGAGGTTGGGTTTGGGGGGCATTAAACAGACAACCACAAGGGAAAATTAAATAAATCATTTGTTTTCCCTCGTCGTTGCCTGTCGAAATCCCCCCACCCGGACCCACCGCTCTTACCTGCATGGGCCGCGGCTGTGTGCATGTCTAGGAAGTAAGAGGGCAATCAGCGGCGTCTCCTCCACTAAGGCGGAAGAGTGCCACCCCACTGCTTTTAATTAATCAATCAAGATGAGAACCAATGCTGAACTGTTCCTTTGATACGCATGCGCTGATCAAATGTGCAGATTAGCTTTTGGTGGTTTTCACAGGCTGCTAACAATCCATTACAAACACTTATCAATCTAACACACACTGAAGACACATGCAGTATTAAGACATGTCTGAAGAGTGGAGCAACCCTGACATACCTCTTGGTAGCTTCACTCCCTTCAAAAGATCATTTAGCTAAAGAAACCAGCCATAACTAAAGCCCTCAGTGTTGAAAATTCTACTTAAAACATTGCTCCCATCCACTGCCATGTGATGGATCTAAACAGACGAGGCAACACTAAGGGCCATACGCATGAACACATTTTCCCATAGACACAGAATGGGAAAAACCCTTTGATTTATCTGGCCCTAAGATTTTTTAATCTGTGGACCATGGTTGCCTCCTGGAGGAAGTTTTTTTTTCATTTTTACTTTTTAATTATGTATTCCATTACATTTGGGGTGTACTGTACCACTCAGCCCTATAGTTTTTTTTGACTGAGACAGTGCCACAGGTTGCAGCCAACTGCGTTGGTGGGGGTCTTATAGGGAAGGATAAAGGAAGCATGAATGCATTAACTCCAATCCAACCATGAAACACAGTGTGTAAGTATCATTCTTAGTACACCATTCCAAGACCTGCTTTACGTATTATCATTTTATTTTTAATGTTGCAGTTGCACGGCAGCCAGGTTAAGTTAGGGCAGGCGGAGCCGGGCTCCTTTGACGTCGAGGGAGGAGGAGTGGTGGCTGCACCTTAAGTGTGCATGACGATTTGCCTGGCTATCTCTGGCCAGCCAAACCGTCATGTGCACCTTGCATGTTCTCGACAGGCTGTATTGCACAGCCTGGGTGGAGAAAATGTCCAGCCTCCTAGTACCTTTCTGAGCGCCAAACCATGGTGCTCAGTCCAATCACAACGCTGCTGGAAGGAAGCGCTGTGATTGGTCAGGGGAGTCTGGGACCCTGGGTGCTTCCAGGTTTCTGTGTTGGAGGAGAGCTGGTGTCTGGTCAGGGGAGTCTGGGAACTTGGGTGATTCCCGTTTCCTGAGCGGGCGGCTGGTGACAGCGACCACCAGTTACATTTTCTTTTCTTTTCTTTTTTCTACCCACACCTTCCCCTGACCCCTGACACCATTTCCCTACAAGCCGCCACTGTAAGATAGGAAAAAAAAAATGCTTCACTTTTTTTCTTGCAACCTCCGCCTTAATTAACAATAGGATGCATAGCCCTAGAATGCACCGACACAAGTAAACCTTTCATATGCCACATCGAGAAAATAAGGGTTTCATTTTCGTTGTGCACGTTAAAACAGCTGCCCAGAGCAATGCTATAACCTCTGTCACTGTGTGCTCACAGCCCCTCTATCGTTGAGCGAGATAATACACATAAAAGTCCCAGACTGCACATCGCTCATGAAGTACCCAGCCGCTGTTGCATGGAACCTAAGTGCACGGTGTGTATCCACCGTTTGCGGTCTGGCACTGGATCTTCAATGGGAGGGCAGGGGTTTCATGCCTTCTCCCTAAGTTTACCCTTGAATGGGTGGGTACCCACTGCAAAAGTGGGCACTCCTTTTGCTATATAAATTCTGGACCAAGAAAGACAAATGGTCCCACGCGCCATTTGTAAAGTCCACACACGTATTCACAAGGCCTTACGTGTACACGGATATAAGCAACTAGCCAAATACTTCAAATGTTTTGTTTTTTCTTCATAATTTTACATAGACCAAATCGTCCTCAGTAACTATGAGTTAGGCAATTTTCAATCAGCATTGTAAAATGATATTTCAGTGGCATAACAATTAAAGATGTACGAAGAGAGAACATTTCTACCCCACAGAGGATAATAAACAGATATCTTACTGTTACAATATACTGATTAAAAAATATGCTTTAAAATAAAAACGTTTTCTAGTTTTCAAGTATAATGTTATCTATGATAAGCAATAGTGTAAAAGAAAGAGACAGCAAACCAATTAAACAAGCATGAACCTTTCATGGCAAATCCTGCTTACAATTTTGCATTTTTAAATGCTTGAGATTGTGCAGCAGACACACTGTTTTTCCTTCTTCTAAATCAGGTAAACATCAGTACTCTATTACTCATAAGAAGGCAAATAGCACTTCATTATCATAGTCTTTCTCGCTCTAGAGACGCCTATAATTTGAGGGCTGGGACTTGGCTGCTGGCATCAGGTGTGAATTAAGCATACAGCTGCGGTTTGTGAGAAAACAAGAGGAACTGAGCATGTGTAGATAATCACACCCTGAGGTTAGGAGACTGGCGATGTGAAAAACAATCAGAGAAACTACCGCCTACATCTTACAGAGAACAATTAAAGAGCCATGCGCCTTATGCTATCGATATTATGATATATAATTAAATAACAGTGGGACGCTCTCGCGGAACTGTGTAGCGTCTGATTGCAATGTGTTTATAAGAAAGTTGAAGCAGTCGCTTCTGAAAAGCAGGAGTGACAGTGAGCTGGAAGGTTGTGTAAAGTTCGCTTCTGAGCATATAGTGCTGCACTGTACATTACTTGTATTGTACCTTAACTCTTTAACAGGAAGTAAACATATAGGCGCTTATTCCAATAGAGCGGTCGTGGTAATGGGCCATAGGGCCCTTTGCGCTTCCACGGGCACACTTTCGCG
The DNA here is from genome assembly GCF_964263255.1 of Lissotriton vulgaris. Classification (NCBI taxonomy): domain Eukaryota; kingdom Metazoa; phylum Chordata; class Amphibia; order Caudata; family Salamandridae; genus Lissotriton; species Lissotriton vulgaris. The sequence goes on from NW_028251723.1 coordinate 35,060, forward strand.
TCAGAAAAGAAGCTTAGATGCTTGTGCGACCCTTTCTGTAATGCTCTTTTAGCAGGTCTACATTTGGTGTTCTTGCGATGAGTGTTCTTGCGATGACTTGATTTGCAATGGGGCCTGGACTGATGCAAATGTGAACATATATTGCCTGTACCGCGGCGCTTTACTACCAGTATATGGAGGAAAACAAAAAAGTGATATATGGAATATTTCAATATACTCACTCATTAAGAACTGTAAGGAATAAATATGTGAAGATCATACATGATAAAATGAAGGAACAACCATCAGCATGTGAAGCAAACAAGATACCAAAAGCAGCAGGAAACCAAAGAAGGCTGACAAGTGCAATGCATTTGTGTTTAATTACACTGAGATCACAGATCAAACATGACCAGTGCCAGATTATACCCTGTGGAGGCCCCCAGGCAGTCGAAATATCAGGGCCCACTGAAATTATCTCCTAATACCCAATGCACCAGATTTTTTTTCCATGACTTCTGCTAAAGATGAGCTTTTAAGCGACAAACTGTTATGTGAATCTGATGTCTCTGGTTTAAATACTTTAAGTTGTTAATTAATTGTACATTAATACAGTATTTTCTCTAACTGAGTCTTTAATGTACAGTTTTCCTTTCTTTGAGTGGATTCTTTTTTTCAATCTTTTGGAAACAGCATTTAAGAAAGCTTAATTGCAATTTTCTTTCAAGATCAAATCAATATTATTTTGATCTGTTGTTGCGGGCCCCTAAAAGGAGTTGGGCCCATAAGTCACTGCCTACTTTGCCTATTTGGTAATGCGGAACTGAACATGACAGCCCCTGAGTCATGTGCTTGGCAACCTTGAACTGGAAAAAAATGGCCAAGTCTAGCGGTGCTGAAGAGCTTGAGGGGAAACACCTCAGAACCAGGTGCTCTCTAGGTGAGGAAAGGTGTCCAGTGGTTGAGGTGGTTGTTGCTGGAGTTTAAATCAGAAACTGAGACATTGGAAGGACTTGGGATTGTGGGAGCAAATTGTGACTCAGAGGACTAGTGGAGCCAAGCATCTTGACTCAATAGAAGAGTGAAAAATGGTCCTGCTAAGAAGCAGATCATGCAAAGAGTTCAGACCGAAGCCTCCCCAGATTTATTGTGTGTGTGCTAGAAACAAGAGTTACTGATGTGTATAACCTAAAAGAGAACACATGAAGCAAGCATGGAATGTGAATAGGGGAGTGAACACCATGGGAAGTGACAATGCATCTTTCCTGGCCAGATGCTTGGTCAAAGAAAAATGAACTGATTAAGATGCTTAAAAGACCCAGATGATCAGGATCCGGCAACAGATACAGTACAAGGCCCAACATTCAAGTCAAGTTCTGTGAAGAAAAGTGGAGCAAATACCTGCACAAATTTGATCTAATGTTTCATAGAAGCAGAAACAAGCCAATGTCACAAGGTTTTCGGGGAGTGATAATTAAAAGCAGCCAGGAAATATACATTAGAAATTGTAAGTGGAATTGCCTCTTCTTAACCTCTTCAGCGCGGCGCGAATTTTCGCGCTGTGCTGAAGATTCGAAAACGGGCGTGGTCGTGACGGAGCGGTTCCGTCATGAGCACAGCCCAACCGACGCCCGTGACGGAACCGTTCCGTCACGAGCGTCGAAGGGATGAAGAGACAGTGGGGTGTATTTACAAATAGTTCATGCAAAACAATGCAGCAAGACAATTTGCTGTGCTGCGTTGCATGCAAGGGAGAGAGCAGGAATGGGCCATATCTAGTAAGATATGGCACGTTTTTCTGTCTCCTAGCGCTGGTGCACTTGTGTCGGTCTAACGCCAACGCAGGCACCTTTACACCATGGTGCAAGGGTGCCTGTGCCACAAGTAGTATTGTTTTTGTGCAGAAACGGACACCTTCCTGAAAGGCATTTTCCTCTTTGTATGTGTGCTGCTGAAGGCCTCACACATACAAAGAGTACGTAAGGAGGAGAAATAAATACATGTCTCCTCTTTAGGCTGAGAGCATGGAGACGTACCATTCTGGTGCAATCCCAGGTTTACAGACCTATTTAAATATGGGATTGTGTCAAAGTCATAGGTGGATGCTTGGGAATGCGCACACTTCAACGGGCCTCTGCCACAAGGTAACGCAAGGCAGCAAAATGCGCTGACTTGCATTACTTTGGAATTACTAAACCAGGCAGAGCCTTCAAAGGTGGCTTTGAGTGGCTATGTAAATCCCAGTTAAGGGCTTGTGTTGCCTTGCAGTCACTTTGCATGACACAAGGACCACATAAGCCATTAGTAAAAATGCCCCACTGTATGTAGTCTCACAAGAGTAGTTGTCACTGTTTTTTTAACTGTATAGGCAAAGCTCACAATGAGCTACAGGGAAGAAATAGCTGGTTGGCTACTCATAAACCCTGTATCAGTCTTTTTGCCAATCCTGGTAATGACACAAAAATGCCTTGTCATAGTGGACAAAGGGTTTGATTCATCTAGAAGTTATATTGTTTACAAATATTCTAGCTATTAAAATAGAAATAGCTTGAACTGCATTATTCAACCTTTTTAATTTGGCTTTGTAAAAAAACATTATACCCATCATAGACAATAAAAGGTAGAAAGTATAGGATGGAGGTAAAATTAGACTTAACTGAATCCTGATTCTTAAATATCCTTAACTTCTAGAGTTTTTTTTTCCTCTTTAAAGATATTGGGTAGGACCAGACAGGAAGGGCATGTTAATTATGTGCAGGTGGTGAGTGAAAATCATGAAGGAGAGATCTGATAAGGTGGGAAGAGAGTACAGCAGTGTCATTTAAGGTTCTTTGAAGGACGATCGCTCTGTCATTAGGTAATACAAGGAGAGTTAAACGTAATGCTATGTGGAGAATAGGTTGTACGTGTTGTAGAGCAAAGATTGTTGGCAAGGAAGAGAGAGAGTAACAGATGTAGAATTTTACAAGCTAATTACCATGGAGGTTTAACATTTTTATTTTATACTAGCTTACCCGTCGTGCGTTGCTGCGATCTCCGAAGAAAGGAAATTCAAGAAACTCGTTATGATAACATTCAATTTACATTGTGTAATTTTTATTGAAACGTATTCATTTTAATATGGAAACCATTTCAAAGTGTCGTTTTAATTCTATTTATTTATTCGAGTGATTGTGGATACACGATTTTTTGTTTTTCCGTCTTGTGCGTACATCAGTATTCAAAAGATTATGAGGACCCTGGGGGGCCGGTATGTAAAAAAAATGTATGCCAGAAACCTTCACGGGAGTGTACTCAACAACTTCCCAAAGTTTCCTGGCGATCGGATGAATGCTGTTTTAATTCTATTTATTTATTCGAGTGCTTGTGGAAACACAATTTTTTGTATTTCCGTCTTGTGCGTACATCAGTATTCGAAAGATTACGAGGGCCCTCGGGGTCCGATATTTTTAAAAAAATTATGCCAGAAACCTTCGCGGAGTGTACTCAACGACTTCCCAAAGTTTCCTGGCAATCGGAGGAATGGTATTTTAATTCTATTTATTTATTCGAGTGCTTGTGGATACACGATTTGTTGTTTTTCCGTCTGGTGGGTACATCAGTATTCGAAAGATTATGAGGGCCCTGGGGGGGGGGGGGGGGGGGGGGGGGGGGGCGATATTTAAAAAAAAGTTATGCCAGAAACCTTCGGGGGAGTGTACTCAACAACTTCCCAAAGTTTCATGGCGATCGGATGAATGGTGTAGTAATGCATAAAGGACAAACAGACAGACAGGCAGACATACATTCGTTTTTATATATATAGATTGTATTGCAATATTTATCTAATGCTTTCTACCTCTGTGTAGGACACTGAAGAGCATGCGTGCATCAGTACTATGCTTCACAATGTGCTTAGAAGAATGCTGTCTTTGTTTGAATCCTGTGGGGAGAGTTTCCATGTTGAGCATGATGGCCATTAAGACTTGGTTGTCGTGTTATGGGATTCAGGGGCATATTTATGAGTGGAGTTGCATTTCTCTTGCACCACGATTGCAGTGCAAAGTGATGCAAGTTCAAAATGAGATTTATGAAGCCATGCAAGGCCACTTTCCATGGCCCTGAGAAGCTTCATAGGTCTGGAGTAAAGCAACGAAGAGCAAAGCACTGCATTGTGTTACTCTGCCCTGGGAAGGTGGTGGATGTGTTGCAATGCAACTCCAATGCTTTTAATGCACTCCCAGATTTACCCAAAGTGGTAGACCTGGGAAGATTGTTTTTGCAGGAAGGTCCCCCTCCCTTCCTGCACAAAAACAATCCTGCATGCAACATAGGCACCCTTGCACCATGGTGCAAGGGGGTGTGCATTAAAGCAAGACAGCAAAAATGGTGCCAGTGCAGGGACAAAGGTAGAACTGTGCAGTATTCTTTTAAATACAGCACATTCATGCCCTTTCGCTGTCACGCAGAACAGCAGGTAGCTTGCTCAACTGCACTGCACTGCATTGCATTCTCATTAATATGCTCCTCAGTGCTTTAGTGCAATAGATGAGGAAGTGAGAGAGAGGGGCACACACTTTTTAGTTTTCAGTAAGCTGGTGTTAGGCCATGCGGTTTCTGGCTCACTGGGACGCACCAAAGCCAGGCAGAATCGACTATCCTAGATAGGATGAGTATGAAACACTTATCTGATAGCCTGTGCTCACCCTTGGTTAGCTTGGTATAGAGAAGGCAGGCTTATTCTTAGGGTCAAAGTGTAAAGTACTGGCACAACCCCCACCCTCGCAATTCACTGTGTATGCTACAAAAAGACCACACCATATGTATAAAACACTGGTCTTTGTATTACATACACCTTGAAATCAAAATGACATACACATTGGATATATGCTTTACAGTTATATGCAATTGTCAATCTCTTCCATTAGCAGAATGGAATGAACACATATGTACTAGTTCTAGGTATCCACTTGCCTCATTATCCCTCAGCTTCGTAAGCAACAGAAGCCAATGTGCGTACTTCCCCAAGGTGTTCACAATCCAAGCAATCCCTCCCACATCAAAAGCAAAGGAACCATATGTGCATGCTGTTAAAAGGTATTCCACTTTCCCACTAACATATTGGCATTAAACACAACATTACCAACATCACATACTTAGTAGAATTGTAATGGACAAGAAATTGCAGGTTTTGTCTACGCCTCATGACCCAGCCCCTCAAACTACACCAGCCAATGATACACATGGCACCCTCTTGGCAGGACTACCTAAAGTGGAAGGACACAGTTACATGTTCTCGTCCATCCAGATTAGGTCCTTAGGCACCCAGCAGCACCATAATGAGTGCTGGATCACTATCCCCACCATAGGCAAAAGACTATGATACCGGAAGATGGCACACTTCCAATTGGGAGAATGATTTCCCATCAGGTGGAGGTGTGAGCTGCAGTTGCTCCAGACAGCCAGCTGTGTGTGCACACAAGGCCCAACGAGAACCCTCAGGTCCTGTCACAGTATTCCCAACAACAGAGTGCCTTGTGGCGTGGGTCCGGAAAGAGGAAGCCGGCGACCTTGAACTGAGTTTGCGATGTCTTGCACTATTGTCCTCCTGATCTGGAGGTTGGAGACATCGTAAGCTGCCAGCTCGGTCCTGCGGACTTGTCAAACTTCCCTCAAAACCCTTTGGACACCACACGTTACAGAATGGAAGCTATTATAGCTTTCCGGTTGTAAACTTGGGTCTCTCGGACTCAGCAAACTTCCCCCACACTATTCAAACTCCTCATGCTACGGCAATCCCAGGTGGGCTGCTGATCGTTACGAGCACACTCCTCATCATAATGTGAATAGTGTGCATGTCAGGACGGTCCTTGTCCCACCCGACAATCACTTCCACCCATTTTCACTGCACCCTACGTGAACCGTATGATCTTGTGGAAATGGGCAGATCCTTTCTGACCCTGTGATCTCACGGACAAGAAGCCAGCCAACCATCCTTTGGAGAGTGCCTAGGGACCCGGGCCACAAGAGGTGGCATTTAGCTACGAGCCAGCAGCATCCAGGCACAATCCACCAAGTGATAGCCCCCTTCCTAGAGCACAAAAAGCCTCAGGTCACTACAAGTCTGTGGATAATCCAGTTGCAGTCCCTCCTGCCCCAATAGTTCCTTTTTTCGATGACCCAGCATTGAACCAGTGTAGTATGGTTCCAATCCCGAAAGTGTCTGTAATTCCTAAGGGTAGTACCCCAGAAGTTATACTAACAATGACCTTTAAAGATGGGATCAGTTCAGAAGACCACCTTTGAAATGCATGGGCCCTCTCTAAATATTGTCCTGTCTGCCATCCTACTACAGGAGACTTGATCAATATATTTAGTGGGCCAAGACCCTGCCCCTTGGAATCAAGGTACCAATTCCTCCCCAATTTGCCATCCAAGGCAGGTCCCTCAGAGTCAGAGGTCTGAAGTTTCCATTGAGCCCCTAGTTTATGGCTGTCTTAACAGGAATGTACAGATGTAGCTGTCCCCCCAGTACCCAGCTGTGGATACGAGACAGGCGGACAGGCACACAGAGCAACAAGCACAGAAATGCCCACTTTCCCAAAGTGCTATTTCCACAGTATTAATGTTGAATCCACTCACACCACTAGAGAAGATTCGCCATTACTAACTCATTGATATCAAACAATATACTGCAACTCTTCAAACAGGAAATAAAGCTCAATAGCCTTTCCGCAGATCCCTCATGTCAATCCAATGCAAGAAGCAGGCCCCATCATACCGCACACACCGTCCAATGCCATTCACTTAAAGGGCATGTATCGCACACACCCTACCTCTTCCTGACACCACACCCTTGTCCCTAGGGAGTACCTCAATATTGCGAGGAACAAGCAGAACCTTGACAAGTAGCTTTTTATATGCCAACCTGAGTAACCTGCACACACAGGCCCCACCATGGCAAACCTGTGGGACATTTGAAGAGCTACCTCTGTGGGTTGCACAACCAGTGCTGCGGGTCCATGAAGGAGCATTTAAGTTACACGCCCCATGTATATGTCTTACCCCTAGACAAGGGAATTACAGCTAACTCAAATCATCCAATCATGATTACAGTAGTCACCATTATGTACATGACAAGCACAGAGCTTTGGCACTGAATAGCAGTGTCAACGTGCTTAAAGTTTGTTGCCAGCAAAACAAAGTCCAAACAGGAGGCCGTAAGCCAAAAAGATCAGGGAAGACCATGCCAAAAGATGCCATGTCTAACAGCTGGCAGCTTTGAATAGCTTTATTTTTGGTAATTCCTACGATCAAAGTCTATTTAGCTGGTTACTATTCTGGCAGTAGTCTGATATATTTTGCTTAAAGTTTATGGTTCATAGTAGACATATTTCATAGGAAGGCATGGTGGAGAAATCCGCTGGCATGGACTTTAGTAATATCATCCCATATATGGCTGTCATTTTGAGATGTTAAGAAGCAGGCGTAGCATGTTGATTGTTGGGACTTTCAGTGGTAGACTAAATTTAAGCATTTCGTGGGCCAGAGAAATGTGGTAGATCTTTTCAGTTATTGAATGCCTGTTCATTGGCTTATGGGTGGTTTATTGCTGTAGTCTACTATAGTACTGAGTGATGGACATTACCTGGTGGGTGCAGTTTTGTGTTATGTGAGTGCATGAGTGTCAAGCAATATGAGGAAATCATTATGCAGTCTGTATGAACTGCAGTCAACTACCTAATCTCTGACAGTTATGGTATTGGAATTAGTCTGGGCCATGAATTATATATATTGTATTGCATTGTACTTGATTTACAAAGTGCTTCATACATCTGATGATGCTTTGAAGTGCTTTACACCAGGAAAAATGATACTCCATAAGGGCAGATCATTTTTAATTTTTAATTGCTATGTTAGTTATTGGGATTAGTTTGCCGCTCTTAAGAAGACCCATCCATGGTGCATTTACTTAAATTGCTATGTGATAGATTCAAAAGAGATGCCAGTTCAAGATGTTGACCCATGCCTACAAGGCCCTGCACAACGAAGGACCAGCATGCATCAACAAACATCTGACCTTCCACCAACTGATCAGACACCTCCGATTACGCTCCCTCTCCCTTGCATAAACCCCACAGATCTGTTGAGCCAAAAGCTGAGGATTCTCCTTCTCACACCTGGCTGCTAAAGCTTGGAACAACCCCCACCCCCTGTACCTTAGGACTCTTCCATCACTCCAGCGATTCAGAAGAGAGCTAAAGACTTGGATGTTCAAATTATCGAACCTCCATGCAGCAACTTACAGCTCCAGTGCCTTGAGAACCTCACTGATGACTTGCTGTGTGATGGTTAATTGATTGTAGGATTAAATTAATAGAAGTTAGGCATGATCTTTAGTGAGATGGTGTATGTGAATTCATGAAGATACTCATTGTTATTAATAGATTGCAGGAGATTAGGTATTGTTAGGTTGCAGGGGCATTCTTTAGGAAACAAGGGACCCCTATATCTAAATAGACTAGATGGTTGCAGGGGTATGACTTTTAAATGAGATATTGTGATCTTTGAGATAATGTGTGGGCAAAAGGCAGAAATACAATAAGGAGTATTATGGTAACAATGCATGTGATTTAAAGTATGCTTTACTTAGAGAGAGGAGATATGCAAATGAACAAAATTAAGGAGAGGTTTAGCTGCAAATAAAGAGAGGCAACAATCAAAAGTTTTAGGTCAAGGAACATTTTCAGTTGCATGCAAAGGAGGCTTTTTTGAGCTTGCATACAATGCAATGCAGGATGCAAAACTGTACACTGCAGACCCAAACATCAATATGTGCATAAGATAGTGCTATATTAACTACTTTTGATAAGCACTAGAATCAGGTGACCAGTCTATCCCTGAAAGGCTACCGCTAGATCATCACTTTAGCAAAAACAGCAGACCAGCTCAAAGGCTGGAAGCCTAACTTAATGCTTGGTTGAATATATTGAAAAATATTGTGCTCAAAGGCAGCAGTAACATCATGATCATAATAATGGGAGAGTGTATAATGGATAAATAATGCAAACATTTAAAAGGAGACTATGCAGATGCTGAAGCAAACATCTTCTGATGGTCATCCTCAGAGTTTGGCTCCCAGTACTTATTATGAAGATGGATTGGCATCCATTTTGGATGCCCCTGGTTGTGGCATGACACAAACTGAGGATAGCTTCTGCAGAAGTGAATTGCCTCCATTCCTGTGGCTGGAGCTTGGGAACCCAGACAAGGAAGTGAGGAGGGTGTAGATAGGGCTTCTTTTATCACTTCCATGAACCTTGTTAGCAAGAGGATCCTGATTAGTTCATCTTGAGCTCTTCTTTTTAGTAGATTGTAGTGGTGGAAGGGGAGACTTTATCTTCAGCTGTTCAATGTGAGGCAGTTTATTAACCAGGCATACCCTTTGTATGTCTAGAATTGCTCTTTCAAAACGAATAATAAAAAACTCAGGTGCGGGAACGTCTACTTAATTGTGCTTATGTTTTTTGTTCTCCGTGCTGAAGTCAGCCCTAGAGCTACCAACTGTGAGAAGTAGCACTCTACACAAAAACGAAAGCCAGAGAGGACAACTTGAAAAGAACCAAACAAAACAGGCTCTGCAGCATGAGCCAGTAACACACATTTGGAAATGTAGAATATTTGCTAGTGTTGCAAATACAGACTACAATGCTCAATGTGATGTCTTTCCTCTAGTTTACTGAATGAAAAGACATCAGTGAAAATAAAACTAAGAAACATGAGGAGATCAATCCAAGACCTCATACACAATTGTCTCAAAATATGATGAAATCTGAATGCAATAAGGAGGATCAACTACAAGACATGCATAGAGAAAAGGCGCTGCTTGCGTTTCACTGTCCGCATCATCAATGGACTTTTCAGTTCATCTGTAGTTCCTAATAGTAGTTTGTTAAGGATAATTCAACGCCTTTCACTTTCATTGAGCCCCACTCCCAAAAAGATTCAGACGAGGCAGATCATGTGAATCACAACCCCATAACACAAAAACATAATGGTGAAGATCAAAATGTAAAACACACACGCGATCCATCGTCAAAGTATTGCAATGCCAAATCCTACTTTTGCCAGACCATTTGTGACCATAAACTATCCCCTGCTCAAAGGAACTGCCTTGTCACCCGAGGTGCCGGCCCTGCATGGGGGCTGTTGGCCCCACACACCAGTTATCAGGCAGGCCGACACTCACCACCTCCTTCTTGCCATACCTGCTCCTGAAACAGAGAGGAATCCAAGGCCGCGTCCATTTCTGGCACAAACCAAAATACCAATTGCAAGCTTATCAGTTTGCATTAACGCCCCTACTCCCTTCTTCATACAAAAGTAACAGGGTTCCCATGACTTGAAAAGAACATGTATCATAGTTACTAAGACTTTCAGTGAACAGGAAGGAATGGGTACTCCAAAAGGTTAACAGTGATTGTGGAAAACATCTTGTTTACGTCAGTGACTATTGCTGTCCATATCGTCCTGCATTGCTGAAACACTAGAATAAAGGCACAACAACCCACTTTTACTTAAAAAGTTCACTACGCTTGCAGTGCCGCTTACCTATCTATACTGACGGAGCCACCCGGCCCGTCCACACGCGCACACACGCATACACACACGCCGAGGGCGGGTCAGCCCGAGGGTATAAATAAATGGGCGCGAGACCGCCATACGAACAGCACAGACTTACGCTCAGTGGCGGCCATGACAGTCTAGTCTTACACTGAAACTAAAACAAAGGATCTTTATAGTTTGAGTTTTATTTTGTTGTATTTTAAAACTTAGCTGATGACACAGGAGTTGCCAGGGTTGCAGGATAGTCTATATACGTCAAATGGAACCGCTTACATAATATTTAAGTCACAAACATCTTCTAGAAAATGTATTTTAAAATTCTATTACAGATAAACAGAGCATACGAAAAGAGTAATAATCTCAATTGTATTCATTTAGTTTTCAAAGATCTCTGTACATAGTTGTATTTGCATTATTCTTAAATGTATTCACCCCTGCGGATGACAGTGCCCAAATAATAGTCATATAGAATTGGAAAATTAAATTGTTTTGTTATTCAGAATCTTTTATTAAATATGTAAACAATAGCCTCAGTCCACTTCCGACGTGGTGTCAAAGCATTGGTATTTCAGAGCCCAGTCATTCGTATGCTACTTCATAAGGACAGAGGGTTTTGCTGAATGCACTCCCCATATTTAAGAAGTCTAAAGGAACAGAAGAGTTAACCAGTCCATGATGCCACAGCAAAAATGAGCTGAGTTATATACCTCATCAGACAATTTACACAGTTCTCGTTGTTTGTTTCTCAGATATACCTGCACCATTTCTGATACCATTTCTGATACGAACTGCTCAGATGAGAAAGGTGGCGTCATCGCATATGGCTAGTGAGTAATGGTAAAGCATAAAAAAAGAAATGTCGAAACAGCCATTTATAATCTCTGTAGATTTACTGATGGAACTGGCACATTAATATGTCTTTCCTGGACCGATGGCCAGCGACAATTAGTGTGACAGACAGTGAGGAACATGGGTGTCCCTAGACCAGCACCCTTAATACAGAATTATCTTTTCATCACACAACTGCTCATAGGGGTTCACAAGTATCTACCCACATTTTAAAATGACTGGGCCTGCAGGAGGATTCTTTTTTAATCCAGTCAATCCAGAAGGCAGGGTAACATCCGTGATTCTTTTGTAAACCATGCCATGGGCTTTAATTCTAAACCTTTTGGCCATTAAAGTCCAGACAGGCTAAGTCAAATTGTGAATATCAGCTCCTACTATGCAATCCTACGGTATGAGGGGAAATAAGTTTGGTAATATATAACAGCCTAGTGTTTCGTTGCTGGACATAACCAGGGAGAACGACCATAGTTGCACTCTCCTGAAGGGAAAATCCCAGAAATGATAAAGTTCCTAAAGAGACCTGTGAAGTGATGGAGATAATGTCAACATAATGAAGTGACCTATATGTGACCGTATACAATGTTTGGTTCATGGTAATGCTCACATATCATGATTTATAAACTGGGTTAGAACCTGGTCCCTTTACTGGTATATCACAGATAATGGCAGAAAGATCCTGCGTTGCGCCTCTGAACTCAAATTCGTTGTAACCGAATGCAGGGCTAGAATATCCTGATGGCCGGGAGGCATGCTGTAACTTGGAATGCACAATGTTGGCTTCACGCCTGCATTTACACATTTTATACGTTTTGCAACCGAGCCCATACCTGGAGGTCCGGAGCACCTGCGATGCAGCACAAAGAGAACATTTAATAATGTATGATTTGATAACCACGAACCTTCCCATACAGACCCAACAACGAGTAATCCCTTGAGCCCATGCCAAGCCTCAGCCATGTTTACCTAATCAGTGATGAGGGAATATATTTACTAAGGATATGCTTGTATCCAGCACCTATGTTAGGGATGTGACCATCATTTTGATTGGCGGCTAATGGTAATATTTATCTATACTCCGGCATTGGCATGCCACTATCCACTAAGATTGAAAGGGGCTTACAGATCTAAGTACCTGACTCTCTGCGAAATGGCTGGATGAGAAAACTGCCCAGAAGCCAAGACTTTTTTTGTTTTAACTAACTTTTTGAAATAGTTGTAAGTTTCTCGCACAGGGAGGCCGTACATTAATGAGTAACACATGCTGGTGTGTGGGTCTAATTCGTGTAGGACTTGGTTCGAAAAGGTAACAGTACTCCTCTGTGTGTTACAATTGCATGCAGAACAAAGACACTTGTATCCTGCAAACATATGCTATCCTGACACATCAAAGTTGCAAGTGTTTATTTTCAGATACTTCATTCAGAACACGTTCATAAACAAATCGTAGATCATAGAAATTTAGACGAATATTATCACAACTGTCAAGTTGGCAAACATCAAATATCACCGCATAGTTAAAAACTGCTCATTTTACGAGTTCTTCCTGATATGACTGAACTGCAACTTTTAACAAACGACCTGTTAATCACATCAAAGATGCAATTTTCATCTGGCTACTCTAGCAGTTCAATATTTGTCATTATCTGAATGAGCACTTTAGAGTTCAGCATTCTGTCCAAAGCAAACCCAGTGACAAAAAAATGCAATTCCATTTTCTAAAGACCTTTATGGTAAATAGGATATGACAACTGATTACAAATCTGTCAGCTTGATCAGAAAGCTCAGCAGTTTATTTCTAGCTGTATTTCAAGCCTGCTGGCTCCCTAATCACACAAATGGAAACCCTTGCAGATTTTCCAAGGCGAAAAGGCGACTGAGCAAATGCGGGCTGCCAGTCAGACCCATGCTCAATACTGAAGCAGCACGAAACCTGTTTGCTGCCTGATTGGCCGGTTAATGCTGTTTGGCAGCAGCAATGCAAATAGAAAGGAGGTAAGTGTTGCTGGGTCTCCCCAAAGCTGCATCAATTGTATTTCTTTTACTATTTCAGGAAAGTCACTTAGGAAGAGGCACAAATATGTGCTTAACAGTTTCTGCCTGCATTTGTGAATCTACCCCGCACATTTCCTTCTGACCCATGTGCGGTTTGCTAGTCTACGACAACAAATCACTACCTCACTGTCATACACAATTGATCTTGTGTAAAGTGAAGGCTTGCTTTAGAGAAAGTTAGCTAACTTGATTTAAGGTTTGCTTCGCCTAACGTCTTGTAGAAATATAGGGGCATATTATCAAGGGGGTTTATCTCCGCTTTTTTGGCTTTAAACGCCAAGAAAGCGGAGATAAAATTATCTCCCTATTACCTAGCTGTCGCTAACACCAGTTAGCGACAGCTAGTAGGAGATAGCGACCATCTTGGGCCCCACTTTGCATGTCAGTGATATTTATCACTAATGACATGCAAAGTGGGCGTGCCAAGATGTTAGCGACTGAAAACAGTCGCTAACATCGCTATCTCCTATTACCAACTTTTGGAGATATTCGCGCTAAGCGCGAATATCTCCAAAAGATAACACCTGCCCTGAGCAGTTCTTAGCGGTTGTTATCCAATGGGAGGTGGATAACATGGCTAAGAGCATTAGCTCGGTAATGCATGAATATTTGACTTTTCAGTGATATTCATGCATTGCGGCGATTTTTATCGCATTTGCGGTAAACCTTGGTAATACCAAGGTTTATTTGCGGTAAAAATCGCCGCAGCTCAGCTGTAAATTTTTGTCTCTAACCAAGCAATAGCGATAATTATCGCTATTGCTTGGTAATATGCCCCATAGAATTTTAATTTCACACGTGGCTTCTGAGCACTCTCAAGCTTAAACAATTAAGTCAAATAAAATGAAAATAGTTAACGCGATGGTGTCAAATCCACACACGTTTTCAAGTGGAAAAGTCATGATAATAGGACGTGTCGCTTCTTTTCATGGGCAACATTACAGCCAATAAATCACATTCCGTCATTTCTTTTGACCTTGTGAATTGACTGAGAAGTGACATAACACGAAAAGACTACCCCAACCCCTTCCCGGAAAGGGTAAAAAGCCACCCTGTGTTTTGCCGCCTGCTGTGTGGCTCATCACCTGCCTGCGTTCGGCGAGGTCCTGACACAAACATAATGAGTTGATTTGGCTTTGATGATTGTTGGGGTCCGTAGGACAAAAGGACAGCAAAGGCCCACATAGTGCCCCCTGTCATGAATTTCTAACCCTTGGATGTCAGAGTTTTCTACATTTTGTTTTTTAAATTATTTTTCTTTTTTTTTTACTGTTTTATTAGCACAAACTCGACCCGAAGGTATCAGAGTGCTTTACCTGAGCACCAGTTGCATTAGAGACAGACACATTGATTTTTTTTAGGCAAGGTGAAAGTACGTGATTTGCCCAGAATCACAGGATGTTTGAGCCTCCCCCCAGACTCGAACCTGTTTCCGCAGCTTCAAAGTTGGCTGTTTGTACATTTTGAAAAAATAAAAATGTATACCATTTGTTGGGTCACTTCTCTAAACACGGACTACACTGCTGCAACCCAGAGCCGGTCTGGCTACCGGGCGTTTTGGTGTGCTGCCAGGCTGGGGGCTGATTTCACTGCAGTGGGGGCTGATTTCGTTGATGGGGACCTGTGTGTGCTTCTAAATAAACAAAGCAAAACAAATGGTTTTAAGCACATGCAGGTCCCCATCAACGAAATCAGCCCCCAGCTTTGCGGCACACCAAAACGCCCGGTAGCCAGTCCGGCCCTGCTGCAAACCTAGTACAGCTTCAGTTTAACGTCTCATGTCCTATTTCTGTGCCTCCACAGTCTTAGAATGCACAACTGCATAGTGAGTTTTACTTGCCATTGCTTTTTTGTGGTAACATAAAAAACCTCTCTCAGCAGTTAAAAAAATTGTAAATTCTGGATTCTGTGTCTCTTAGTGTTCGCAAGCAGGCATAGTAACTTTACATGTCAGTGCCTTTTATTGCTGCTTTTTACTGGATGTAAACATGAAGGGATATGTTTACAAAGAGTTCATTCAGCGCAGCAAGTAAAATTGCAATGCTACGCTGTATTGCGTTGGAAGAGAAAGCAAAACTGCATCATATCTACTTAGTAGTGGTGCAGTTCTTCTCTCTTCCTACGCTGGTACAGTTGTAGTTGGCATCCGCCAAGGAGGGCTCCCTTGAGCCATAATGCAAGGGTGTCAAGGTTGCAGCTAGAATCGTTTTTGTGCAGGAAGGGCCTTTGCAAAACCTTTCTGCACAAAATCTATTATTTAAGACATTTCCCTCTTTGTGAGCAGAATGCAGCACACATGCAAAGAAGAAAATAAATGAGGAGAAATTAAAATATTTCCCTTTGTTACACCTGCCTTAGGGAGGGCTAGGATTGTGGGGCAGATCCCGGTCTACAATCATCTGTAGACAGGGATCTGTGTTAAAATTAGGCATGGGCGGAAAATCCGTTCCGCTCGCGGATTTTGCGGATTTTCGGGAAATCCGCAATCCGCGAGATTTGCGAATTTCCTGAAAAATCCGCAAATCCGCGAGCAGCGGATTTTGCTCGCACTGCTCGCACTGTTCGCGTGAGTTCGCGCCCCGCGAATAAGTGCGAAATTGCAGAAATACGATTTTAGCAAAACTGAAAGTAACTACTTACCAGGTTCAAAAGTTCAGGCTCATCATTAGTAGCCATTTCCTGTAGTGCTTCCTGAGGGGCCCCTCCAGAGTTCAGTTGCCAGTTGCAACTATTATGTGACCCTGCTCTGAACCTCAGAATAGTTACACATATGCCACAAAGGTCCTGAATTACAGCTAAGGGAGACAAGCAGGAGCCAGGCTGGAAGTTAAAATCCATTAATCAGCCCCTAATTCATTATTGTCAGTTGGGGCAGGGCAGGTGTTGTAACTAATTTTGCAACAATGAAAGCACTTAGCAAGTGCAAAAGATCACTAATCAGGGCGCACTAAGGAAGCAGGTGCCAGCTAAAAAAATATTCTGTGACACATTAATCAGCCCCAAATTAATTCAGGTCACTTGAGGCAGGGAAGGTGTGCTTTGCTTTGCCAAAAATAATGTACACTGGACAACCAGAGGGTGTGGTGATGAAACAGAGGGTGGCATGGGTGGGCCAGAGGGTGGCATGAGTAGTCAGAGAGTGGCAGTGGTGACAGAGAGTGGCAGTGATGAAGAAGAGTGTCCCAAACAGGTTGGACACGTAGAAACAACAAGTTCGCAAAACTTGCGACCCGACAGGTAAGTTCGCAAATTGCGAAATTGTAAAAACCCTCGCGAACTGGCAGAAACACGGGCGAACACAAAAAAAAAAAAAAAATCCGCAAATTCGCGGGAATTCGCGGATTTTGCGGATTGCGAGTTTGCAAATCCGCAAATTCGCGGATTGCCAATCCGCAAAATCCGCTCATGACTGGTTAAAATTCATGTGAACGCCCATGCGCCGCCCATGGAATGCCACCTTGAAGAAAAGTGCTGCAAGGCAGCACATTGTGCTGCTTAGCCTTACTTTGGATTACAAAGCAAAGCAACTCATGATTTGTGCTGGTTTCTAAATCCCAGCAGAAGACTTTGCATCAGGTTGCATTTAAAAAATAATAAAAACATGATGCAAACTTGTTCTATAATATGGACTGAGATGTATTTCATCGTCCATTAATCTTTCAAGTCTGCAGTTTGTCTTCAGGCATAGGGTTGGCCCACACAGATGTCAATCTGATCAAACAGCCAGTCACTGAGGGGAGTTACCAATAGTATACGCTACTCACATAAAAAGAAGGTGTTGTGCACTTGCAATGAAAGATATGTTGTAGAAAGACAGGTTCAAAAGATGGATGCCAGTGGCTACAGCCATTAACGCAAAATCTGTTTTCTCTGTAGAACAGTAAAGCCTCAGCAATTATGCAGTTCAGATGCCAGGCTTAGCAGCTCAATACAAGAGAGACACAAGAGTGCAAATATTGACACCAGCAACTACTCCTTTTCTTCTGAAATATTGAAGCACTTTCACGTTGTCATGTTGGTCTGCTCTGTTGATGCTTGTCAAGCTGCCGGTTTCAGATTGCTTCAAATGAGATTCCCTAACGTCTGCTCCCACCTGCACTCTCAAACCCTTCAAGGGGGAATTAGCCATGTCAAACATTTCACAGGGTGAATTTAGACTGGATTTGTTGGCAGATAAAACAACTGCACATCAGCATTTGTAAACTTAGCAAACTGTGACGGGGGAAGAATTTGACTCCTTTTAGCCACTTTACCTACTTTCCTTTGGCATTTACCATGAGATAAAATCTCGGGCGAAATCACATGTATTTATTGTTTTTGTCATATATGTCAAGCCATGCATACCTGGTACTAAATCTAGCAGTTACATCATAACATAAATGTACAGGTCTCTAGTGAAATGTAAAATATGTTCTTAAAGATGATGGCAACTGAACATTTGTGTAATCCAGGCCTAGATGTAACAAGCATTTTGCGATTTGTTAAGGTCGAAATTCGCAGAATTTCGGCCTTAACGAATCGCAAACGGACATTTTGCATCTTTTGGGATGTATGTGAAATTAGCAAAATTAGAAATCTCAAAAATTTGTGATCCCTTATTTTGCTTAAGCAGTTAAGGAATCGCAATTTTGCGATTCCTTAAATGCCATGTATGAAGCTTTTTTAATTTGCAAATTCAGGTTAACGAATCGCAAATGAACACTAACTTGAGGTTCGTGTTTATTTGCGAAATCCTTTCAAAAACCAAAATTTGGCAATTTTGAGGGTGGCATGTGACACACATACATGCCCATAGGGCATGTATGTGCGCCATATGCACACACATGTAAGTTTCAGGGGTGCAGCAGGGTGTCCATGAGACACCCCTACACCCTTGCAATAATTCTCAAATTGCGATTAGCAAATTGCGAATTCGCAATTTGAGAATTACTTCGCAATCATTCCTATGGGCCTCCTGGCCTATAGGAATGAATGGGAAATTATTCCTTATTTGCGAATTCGCAAATTAGGAATAATAAGGAATCGCAAAAAAATAGCGATTTAAAACATACATCCCATTTTGCGATTTCTTAATAGCGATTCGGTAAAAATCGCTATTAAGAAATCGCAAATAGGAACGATGATACATCTAGGCCCTAGTTTCTTATCTTCCTTGATCTTTCTTCACATTTGAACTCTGCAAAATGGTTTGCATTACCTGTGGAATACTAAAGATGAGATACTGCGCGCAAGCACAAGGAGGCATCAAGCAACTATTGTGGACGAAATATTTAAATCAAAGAAGAAGACTCATTGCCTTGGCCATCTCAGCCACCCTCCTCTTTATCAAATAAATGCGTATATATGCTTTTTTGAGGGTACCATTCTTACTACCTAATGTTTCCTACTTGGACCTCAACCAGTTCTACTATGTGCACTGATTCTACGTCCTCCTTTACTAAGAGTTGCGTGGTCACACACGTGGCACTGCACAATTTAGTGCTACACCCAAAGCCTTTTTAAAGAATACGAAATCAGTGCATTGCTTTGTGTCACTTTGCACTAGGTTTTGCACTAAGTGAGCAACTCCTGTGGAATGTTAGCAAATACCCCCCTTTTTCACAAAGTCGACTTCAATATTGTGATCTTTTTCACAAAGTTAATTAAGATGTTCTACAGCTTAGGCAACTGACTTTTGTGCCTGATTAGCCAAACACAGTTCATTAACTGGGCTTGTGTGATGTAGGTAAAAGATTGTTAATAACTATTCACATCACATAACCATTGGTCCTAGAATGGAAACCAATTATAAATACTATCCGATTGACTAGGAAGAATAAACACATTTGATCACTAGATACCACTTCTTTAATTGGTCTGTGGCTTGACGCAGACTGACACCTTTTCTAGGAGATACAGTATGTAGCGCTGGACTGTACCATGCACCTCAAGTCAAACTTGAGTCTTCTATCTACAGTGTGTTATCTAAGACCGAAATGTTTTTCACCTGATACTCAGTAAAATAAGGGTGATTTAGCAACAACTGAATTTCTCTATATTGATGGAGTATATCAGTTTGTCAACTTAGTCCACGGTGTGATGTAAAATACAAAGCGGTATGCGGGTGAGTTAAGTTGAAATCACCTCAATTCAACTAACAGTTGGCTATTAGTTAGCAACTTCAGCAGCTCATGGGCAAAGCCAACTGACCACATTAGACCTAGTTTACTTTCCAATATCCTTTTATTGTATTCTCTGGTGGCATTATTGATATGGTCATAAATGTGAATGTATGGCGTGGCTAGCTGCATGGCGGAGTGAGACGTGCCTCGGCAACGCTCCCGGCAGAGCTGCCTATGATCCGGCGATTTCTATGCCCCTAGCTCACAAACCACGGAACAAAACACGGCGGAGGAGTGGGCGGAGGTAGGGGGTGCAGGCACGACCCTCCGGTTTGCCCTCCTGCTGTGGGGTGACCGACCTGCTCGAGAGCCTTCCCTCGGGACCCGAGGCGCCCAAGATGGCGGAGACGGCCGGAGCTGGGATCCGGAGCTGACGCGACTACAGGGCTGCGGTGGCGACGAGCGGACCGCTCCCCCTCCCGCGTGAGTGCGGTTGCTGCAGAATCGGCGACCGACGCCTGGGAGCCCCCTCTGACGGACTGCGGAGGCGGAGGCGGATCGGGGCCTGTGGAGCCGGGGACTGAAGTTGCTGGCCGCCGACCGCCCTCCCTGGAACGGGAGTCAAGTAAGAGGCGCTCGCGCCTGAGCGCAACGTTGTCCCGCCGGGGCCTGCACGGGGCTGTGGGGTGGTCGTCCCCCCCTCCCCCCCCCCCACCTCTGCAGCTGGAACGGAGAGCACACGGAGCCCTAGACGGGGATCTCGGCCCCCAGTGACACACGGGCGCAATCCGTCATTTTACCTCCCCATCCCCCCTGAGACACGAGGGGACCCGGTGACGGACTTGCTCGGGAGGAGGTGCCTGGCCCGCGACGCCTGAAGGTAGCGGTGGTAGGGGCATCGTAGCGGAGTTTGGCGAGACCCGGGGGTCAGCCCCGGGGGCATTACTGAGCCGGTCTCCCGGCGGCCGGACTGCGGGCATTGGGGCCCCCCCCGGGGTTCAATATGGGTAAAGGGAACCCGCCACAGCGCTCCACCAGGCAGGGGTCCATTGAGTCCTTCGCCACCACCCGGACCCCCAAGGATGTGGCCGCAGGGGCGCGGGACACGCATGCGGACACCGCCATGCTCCTGGAGGCGATCCAGGCCTCCAGGACTGATATTCAGGACTCCAGAGCTGCCCTTGAAACGAAGATCGGAGAGGTGGGATCAGAAGTCCTACTGCTGCGCCAGGACCTTCGGAACTTGTCGGACCGCGTGGGCGCAACAGAGACCAGGATTACGGAGACGGAGGAATCCGTTTCCTCACTAAAGAAAGGTATGGCGGAACTACAGGCCTCCCACAGACAACTGCTATGGCGGGTGGACGATGCGGAGAACAGAGCCCGCCGAAACAACCTGCGCTTCGTGGGCCTGAGGGAGGGAATCGAGAAGAACGATACGGCGGCCTTCCTCCACTCCTGGCTCAGGACCATGTTTCCACAGGCACCCTTCTCTCCGTGTTTTATGATCGAGAGAGCGCACAGGGCGCTCCTGGCTAGGCCTCCGGAGGGGGCGAGACCCCGCCCGATAATTGCCCGATTTCTGAATTATGCGGACAGAGACCTTATCCTGAGGGAGGCCCGGAAAATGGGGGAACTTAAGTTTGAGAACACGGTTGTAATGATATTCCCCGATTATAGCCAGGATGTGCAGAAGCAGAGGCGCTCCTATGATACTGTAAAGGCTAAGTTGCGGTCCCTGAACATATCGTACATGCTTCTCTTTCCCGCCAAACTCAAGGTTCTTTACAAGGGAAAATCGCTTTTCTTTGCTCGACCGGAGGAGGCCTGGCACTGGCTAGAGGAACGGCCCTTGCTGAGAGAGGCGGAAGAGGAGGGTCGTAGGATCCGGGAGGAGCTCGCGGCAGCTAACTTCGAACGTGCTCGCAGTGGATCGCAGCGCTCTCGCCAACAGCGAGTGGACAGGAAATCTCAACGGAACCCGTATCCATCGCGCCAGGGTGCCGCTGGTGGGAGAACGGGAGACGCAGGCGACGCAGCGACACGGGACCCAGAAAGGGGATCAAGATTCCGGTGTCTGCTGAACGGGTCTGGCAATGGCACGGACCACGAGGAAGAAGTGTCTGCGTCGGACGCGGAAGACCGTACGGAACCGTCCCTCCACCCACTGGCCGTGGCCATCCGCGACCTGGAACAGGGTGGGCCACACACCGTGGAAGGTACTGATCCTGAGACACAGGACTCGCATTCCTGAGGGGCTAAGGACCTGAGATTCTGTTTTGGCAGTCCCCTGCCGGGGACGTACAGGTACTGTTCGATTGGCTCTGAGGGGTGGAAACACTCCGTACTGGTACGTGACTTTGGACAACTAGGTACCCACTAGGTGGGTTTTGTTTGGAGGGTGGGCGACAGACCTTGCTCCCTGGTATCCTGAACCGTCGATGGTTGTACGGGCGGGATGGCCGGGTAGCGCAGGTGGGGTGGGGGTGGGGGGGATGGGGGTTTGTTTATGTTGTTTGGTTGTTCTTGGGGGGGCTGCGGGGGGAGTCATGCTTAGAAATCTGGAGAAACGTGTGGTTCCATCATTGCAAATGTATGCCCGACAACTCAGCCCCATGTCCTGGGGTGCACCTATCCTATTGCTATACACATGGCCACTGACAAGTTGAAGGTCCTGACCTGGAATGTGAACGGGCTGGGGAATAAGATCAAGCGGGGATTAGTGAATAATTTTCTGAAGAGGCTGGGCCCAGACGTCCTCTTCCTACAAGAGACACACTTGCGGGGCACCATCTGTCCATTCATAGCGAGAGGGAGATACAAGGTGCTCGGCCATGCAGGGTACACGTCTGACTCACGGGGTGTAGCGATTGTGGTCAAAAATACTTTCCCCTTTCACATCACACGCACATGGGGTGACCCTTTGGGAACATGCGTGGGGGTACAGGGAACGTGGCGAAGGCGCACCTACACATTGATTTCAGTCTATGCTCCACCCAAATTGCAGGCAAAAGCGCTAAAGCTCCTTGCGTCCATACTTTTGGACACCCCAGACACCGTTCAGATAGTGGGGGGTGACTTTAATGACGTGATGGACAGGGCGGTGGATAGATCCGGGGTGGCTCATGTCCGAGATGCTCAGACCCCCCTGGCCCAACTGATGACTGAAATGGGCTTGTGTGATGTATGGAGGTCGATCCACCCGACGACGGAGGCCTACTCCTTCTACTCGGCGGCCCACAAAGTGTTCTCCAGGCTGGACTATATATTTATGCCGCGACAGACGTTCACTGCAGGGGACACAGCAACATATCTGGCGAGGGGTCTGTCGGACCACTCGCCCCTGTTGCTCTCGTTGGGCAGGCCAGAGGGCGGGAGGGCGACCGCATGGCGTCTCACCGCATGGGATCTGGCGAACAAATCGATCCTTGCAGGAGTCAGGGCGGATGTACGTGTGTACCTGGCCGACAACGACGGGTCGGTGGACTCGGCGGTGACCCTTTGGGAAGCGCTGAAACCGGTGCTACGAGATAGGATAAACGGTAGGCTGGGGGAGGAGAGGAGGAAATTAGTGGAAGAGGTTGTGGCTGTTGAGCGCACGGTTGTCGACCTGGAAAAGGAGCACCTACGCACCAAATGCAGGAAGACCCTTCGTAGGCTGTTAGATGCCCAGAGGCGATACCGAGAATTAGTGTCGGACGAAGCTAGGACACAGAACCTGGCCACCCTCCATCGTCTCTATGATGTGGGGGATAAATCTGGAAAATTATTAGCGTGGCTTAGTCGGAGGGAGAGGCTGGCGAGGTGGGTAGGCGAGGTGGCGGATGGGCAGGGGGGAGTCGTGCGCTCGGACTCGCTCATTGCGGAAGCATTTGCGACGTACTACGAGGCCTTCTACAGGGCGCGGCACCTAGGCTCCTGTGATGACTCACTCCTCTATCTGGTGGACGTAGACCTACCCTGCGTAGATGATGAGGACATACCACGACTGGAAGCGGACATCTCTCTTGAGGAGGTGAAGGCCGCCATTGCGGGGTTGAAACCGGGCAAGGCCCCAGGGCCGAATGGATTCCCCCCGGAATTCTTTAAAAGTACGGCTGACATAGTGGCCCCGCACTTGCGGAACCTTTTCCTTGAGGCCTACGCTGAGGGGGGACTTCCCCCCGACCTCACCCTGGCCACCGTCATCCCCATCTACAAGGAGGGCAAGCCGAGGGAGGACTGTGCCTCGTACCGCCCTATTTCCTTGCTGAACACGGAGGTGAAACTCCTTGCTACGATCCTGGCGCGCCGCCTTAGGACGGTTCTGCCCGCTCTGATACATCTAGACCAGACGGGCTTCCTGCCGGACAGGGCCACGAAACTTAATCTCCGTCGCACCCACAACTGGCTGCAGGAGGTGAGGGATAGGGACCCGCCGCACTGGTTCCTTTCCCTAGATGCCGAAAAAGCCTTCGACTCCGTACATTGGCCGTTCCTGGAGGCCACCCTGTATAAGTTCGGTTTTGGCCCCAAGTTCCGCTCCTGGGTACAGCTGCTCTACACTACCCCGAGGGCCCGGGTGAGGGTGAACGGGACACTCTCCCGCGAAATACGGATCCAGCGTGGCACCAGACAGGGATGCCCCCTGTCCCCTCTCCTCTTCACCCTGACAATCGAGGTGCTGGCGGCGAGGATCAGACAGAACCCGAGTGTCACCGGCTTCAAGGTTACACCTGCTGATGACACGCAAGAAAAGCTGTCCTTATACGCCGATGATGTATTGCTCTACGTCACCGACCCGCCCACTACCGTGCCCGAGCTCTTCCGGGAGATAGATGGTTATGGGGACCACTCCGGGTACGCAATAAATTGGCACAAGTCAGTCCTTTTTGACCCTAAGGGGACCACGGATGGTGGCGCCCTCTCGGATAGACTGGTGGTGTCTACGGAAGGCTTTCAGTATTTGGGGGTCTTCATGACGCTGGACGCCGAGGTGTCCCGCTCAAGGAATGTCAACAGGATACTGCCGAATTCTGCCAGTGATATGACACGGTGGCGCCAGCTCCCTTTGACCCTTCTGGGCAGGGCAGCGCTGTACAAAATGGTGATACTGCCCAAATACCTGTACGCCCTGCAGAACGAGTACTACCCCATCCCGGGAGACCTCCTAGGCAAAATACACGCTGACCTTAGGTCCTTCATTTGGTTGGGTAAGCAGCCGCGCGTGGCGCTCACCACCCTGCAACGCCACCAATATAGCGGGGGTATCTCCCTGCCGAACCTGGAGGCCTATTACTGGGCAGAGCACCTCTCCCCTATTAACGATTGGCTCCATGCCCCGGCGAACCACCCCACATATGTGCTGGAACGGGCAAAGCTATCCCCCTCTCACCTGCTCACGTACCTCTACGGGGGCCGGCGGAGGACGCCCCTCCTCCCAGCCACTAATATCACCCTCCGGGCCTGGACAGTGGCCACGAAACGTATGGGCTGGGACCAGAAACCAACTCGGCAGACTCCGCTTTGGCATTGTGCATGGCTACGGGAGCTGAGCAAATTGCGCGGCTTTAAACAGTGGGATGATATCGGGATCTCCACAGTGGGTGATGTCATTGCTAGAGGAGAGCTCAAGTCGTTCGAGGCCTTGCGGGCGGAATTCGGGCTCCACCAATCGCAGTTTTATAAATATGTACGGTTACGGCATGCGTGGAGGGCCCAGGCGATATCATTGGAGGGTCTCCCGGAGTATGCACCACTGGAAGGTAGACTGCTGCAGGAGCACATTCCCAACAAGGCTGTATCCCTTACCTACAGGACACTTACAAACCACATGCTAGGGGATCTGACGAAACTCAGGGCTGCATGGGAGCATGACGTGGGTGGTATGGAGGAGATCGACTGGGAGTTAGTCCTAATGCACCCGAGGGAAGTGGCCATTAAATCCCGGCTCCGCCTGATCCAGTACAACATACTCCACCGGACGTACTTTGACAGGGTTCGGTTGTTTAAGATGGGGAAGGCCTCAGATGACAGGTGCCTCCGTTGCCGGCGGGAGTGGGGGGGCTTCTTTCATATTCTATGGGAATGTGGCAAGATTCAGTCGTACTGGGCACTTGTCTTTGCCGAACTGAAGGAGGTCCTGGCAGTGCCACTCGCCCGGGAACCGAAGCTGGCCCTGCTGGGAATGACCAATGATGTGGACCTCCCCCGCCCTCAGCTAACGTTCCTAACCTTGGCCCTGGTGGTCGCAAAACGAGACATTGCTAAGTATTGGGGGGCGGAGTCGGTGCCTACCATGGAGGAGTGGAGGAGGGGGTTGGACCTCTACATGGCGGCGGAGCGGGTGACATATAAAGCCAGGGGCTGCCCCAAGAAGTTCAAGAGAATTTGGTCAAAATGGAGGCAGTATCATGGGCTGGAGAGTGGGTCGGGGTAGGGTGGCCCATGCAGGGGTCCGGGGTTTGGGGGGATGATGGGATGGGCGGCGGGACTGGTTTGGAGGGGGCGCAGTGTGCGGGGAGTGTGCCAGTAATTTGACAGTCCAGGGGAGGCTTGTGGGTGGGGCGGGACAGGGAGGGCTGCGGCTGATGGAAACAGAATGCACTATTCTCGAGGATATCCGGACTCACGTTAACTTATGGGATGAGCTCTTACTTTCCCCCGCATTGTTTAGTTGAGTTCAGGGGAGGGGGGGGGGGTTTGGTTTTGCTACTTGGGTTCGGGGGACAGTTAATGGATAAAAAGGAATAAAGAAAAAAAAAAGCAGATGCCCGGATGGACACTATGGCCACCTTCTATGCTAGGGCGGGGCTCCGCCTAAGTGACCCGGGTGCGATGGCGATTTGCCTGTTGTTTTTTTGCAATGTTGAGAGCAGGGGGTCTGCTGGGCCTCTATCTTACCGGTGTAGACACTGCTTACTGTTTGCTGGATTGTGGAGATGTATTTTTTACATGTATCTGTGCATCTGCAATAAAAATGTTTTCCAAAAAAAAAAAAAAAAAAATGTGAATGTATTGGAGTACTTCCATCGTTAAGGGTCTGATTGCCAGTTTGTCGGGATTCTTGCGAGCCGCCACTCCAATGCCCCGCAAGAAGACCGCCTAACTTGTAGTCAGACTGCCCACCACATTAAGAGTTAAATCCTGGCAGGCGGTGGGTGCTGCAGTGGTCCTGTGGCGGTGCCTTTCTAATACTCAAAGGAGAGCCTTAGAAAGGCAATGCCATGGGAGAGCTACAGCACGTTGCTCCACAGGAAGAAATGCACAATGTTATGCATTTCTTCCCGTGCAGGAACAGGAGGTGCAGAAATACAGGGCAGCACACCATAGGCCCCCTGCATGCACTCCCATGCACAGAGGTGACAGCGGACCTTGCTAGGGCCCTCTTAGTTTCCTCACCACCACCCTTTTCATGGCAGGCTTACTGTCATAAAAAGAAGGGCAGTGAAGAAACTCATATTGTGCTCGGTGGTGCATATTACTTTCTCTGCAGCTGCACCACTGCTGCAGGATCACGGATCCCCAGCGGTAGCAGGGGTCTAGTGCAGGTCCAACTGCCAAATTCATAAAACGGCAGGTGGACCGCCAGTCTGCCAGTCCACAGACCGCTGTCGCAACTGGTCATAATCAGGCCCTAAGTCCAAGTGGATGATTACTCTTCAACTTGTAATAAGAGAGGCAAATACACCCTCTCCTCTCTGGGTGCATAAGCTCTCTCTCATATTCCCTGTTGAGGAGTTCTACACCTCATTTCTGGCCTGCGCGATCAAATAAGGTCTCTCAATTTTCTATGAAAACCAAGACTATCACTATCCAGTTTTCTCAGCACCTCCATGGCATGTTCTATATTTTTTCACAAGCTCCTTCTCAAATGCACTGCTAAATATTTGACAGTTCTGATGATGATCCTTGGAGTAAAATACCCAGATAGAAATGTTGATTTACTACCAGTGCGCCAATGGGAAGCATAGGCTTTTGATGCAGAACTGCTAAGATCACAAAATGACTTTGTTAGCTTGGGCCGTTTAGCATAATGTTTTGCTACTTGCAGTTTACATTGGGGCTTATTGGTTTTACCAACCATCTTCCTTCATTTTCCATTGGCTAACTCCTTTTTTTGCACTGAGCACACATATGGTCACCTTAACCATTTTATTCAAAATCTGTATGTCTGGACTACTTGATTTATTCATTTTTTTGGATTGATTCTCTTTTTTGAATGCTCAATTGTTTGAGTTTCGACAGACATTCTCTATTGTCATTACAGGTATGAGTAAAACATTGATTGATTACATTCCTTACAACAGATTGGAATCACTCAATGTACCGTTAAGTCATTTGTAACCCCTGAGTTCTAAGTAGGGTGATTATAGTCTTGTAGAGTTTCATTATACAGACCTGCCCCTAGTATACCGAGTCTCCTCCTTTCCCTGTGCATTCACATAGTTTTCTCTTGCACATGCTAATTAGGGCTGATAACTCATGAACTTTTCATATGCAGGTGCATGACCTTGGTGAGCTACAGTCAATTGTAAGAAATTACAATCCAATACAAAATACTTGTGGAAAACCTTATTTTCATGCAAAAGCCCGACTCACAAGCAACTTTGCAACCTTCATGAATTTTTCAGACTTTTCAAGACATGGGATAAGAGAGAGAATCCTGGGGGAATGAGTGCGGAGAAACAGGAGTCATAGTTATGCCGTGGCATGCAATCGAACTAATACAGCAAAGAGAGATTGTTAGGGAGGGGGGAAAGTCTGATCGGGAATAGGAGAGCGAGCGAGAGAGAAGAGAAAGAATGAGAAAGATGGAAAGAAAGAGTAAAACAGCGAGGCAGAAAGAGAGCAAGCTAAAGAGAGAAAGTTATGACATATGAGGGAGTAAGATGTTAGGGACCGGAAGCGCGTGGTCAGAAACGAACAAGGCACTATGTAAATGTGAATGTAGAGTATTTATATAGCGCACTTCTACCCGGAGGCCTCGTAGCGCTGTATTCATACCGCTGTGGAACCCATCCTGGCTTTCCTGTGAAATGTCCACTCCTGGGCACCCCCAAGGTGAACACAGGCATCCACAGCACTGCTGGGGCCGTTGTGGAGATTAAGCAAGCTATTGCCCAGAGTCACAGAGTGGGACCCATGATTAGACTAGGCACCGAGGCGAGAATTATCAGGTCCGGGGAAATTGAGTCCAAGAACCGCCGAGCAGGGAATTGAACCCTGGTCTCGGGCCAGACCTCTGCATCAGGGTCTGCGGCTCTAACCATTGAGCCACGCTTCTCCACTACATGAAGGTGGAAAAGATTTTAGTACCAACGAAAGACAAAGAGAGACAAACATAACTGAGAAAATGATATAGGCTATTTATATTTTGTTTTCAACAGTAAATATGTTACTGTTCTCAGAAATGAAAAGATAGGAAACAAAGTCAGTGTGTACTCTCTGCAAATGAAATAGCAGCTGTCCCCAGGGGAAATTCTATTGACATCTCTCATCGCTGCCTGCGACAAATGTCCTATTTTCCTCTGAGAAAACAATGATCGTTTCCCCCCCCAGTCATTCAAGCGGCTGAGACCAGCACAGAGATGCTTTATTCTGCAGTTGCCCATTGTTAACATATGAAGTGCTTCCCAAGCCTCCCAATATGGCTTTTGTTTCTTTTCTAAACTGCTGTGCTCAGAAAATGCTTCTTAATGGGCCTTTCACTGAGTTTATGTCTATCTATTACCCTGGCACTGTGTGTAGCGGACACAGTATACAAATGCGCGTCAATAAACATGCTCTCCGGGAGCGACATGCTTAAAATGGGCCTGAAGTTCAGACAGACACAGAAAGGCATTAGAGATTGTCTAAGACAAAAAATGGCGCTGTGTGCAAACTGTGTGTGGGGCACAATACAGCGAGCAAATGGCCTATTGCTATATTCATGGGAAAGACTTAATAATAAAAAATACTATTATTCACGTATGATACAATATTTTAAACGAAATTCATATAACAAGAGAGAGGAAAGGAAAGGAAAGGAAAGGAAAGGAAAGGAAAGGAAAGGAAAGGAAAGGAAAGGAAAGGAAAGGAAAAGGAAAAGGAAAGGGAAAGGGAAAAGGAAAAGGAAAAGGGAGGGAGGGAGGGCGAGAGGTAGGGATGGAGGTTGGAGGGAGGGAGGGAGGCATAATGAAAGCACAATGATCTTACTCTTTATCAGTTGCAGTTCTCTAATATACACTATTTGATGGTTATTATATGTCAATATTAAATATCCGTTCTGACGTACCATCCTTAGTTCCGACAACATAGATTTAGGCTCCTGATTGGCTCAGACTTCCCAAAGCGCAGCGATGAATCAGTCATTGGTATACGCCACCAAACAGTAACGTTTGACATTCCAATACAAGAGCCAACTAAGTCTGTAGCTCAAATGTCTTATTCACAATTTCATTTGTTCCTTCTAAGACCACACAGCCATCATTTGAAAACTAGTGCAGCTCGGGCACAAGAAGGCTCTCACCTGTTATTTACAGAAACAATAACCGCACATATATCTCCCACTTATCATGCAATCTCACTGCTCCCAGCCCTTCATTACAAGGGCTTCTCCAGTGCTCTACAATCTACACAGAGGACTATGGGCCAATGGGTAGATGTTACTAAGAGATCTAACGTGGTTGCAGATGCATTGTGGGCCGCACCTGGCATCAAAAACAATTCACTGCTATTGAGCACTCCATACTGATGTGTTCTGTACAGATTTCCTTCTCCGCCTAATGTTTATGCATATTCATATTTTGCAAAGCAGCTAATGTCCCAAAGGGTTCTGGAGATCCATAGACAGATATAGGAAACACTTGAAAATAATGCCATCAATGTCCAGCATTAATCAGAGACCCAATCAATAACACTCAGGAGGAGTGCCCTTTGGCAGCGCTCATCAGTATGCAGAGCGAGACGGCGGCCTATCCTAGTCAATGTGGCCAGTGCAGCACCTTGACATTTCATCATCTTTGCAATTTTACATACAAATTGATCCTGTCAATGGATTTACACAAAAACAAGATTCTAAACCAGGAAAAACATTTGTCTCCGTACTCTTCAAAGTATGGCAGAAATACGTTTAGAGAATAAAGGGGACTTGTAAATGCGATCTTGCGCTGTACTTATCGTGAAGCTATATAGTTTGCACCGTCATAAATGCATGTGTGTTGTAGACTGCTATCTGGTTACAAGTGAAGGTATCATTCAATAATGCACAGCATGGAATCAGCTGGCTATAATCACAAGTGTGTAACAAAACAACTCTATAAATAAACAGAAATAAAATAAACACGGTCTACTTTGCACTGCAGTAGAGGAAATATATTCCACATGTTCCCTTCTGCACAATAAAGACTGCACCTGAGGGAATACATTGTTAATTATCGTTTGGGCAGTTGTGATCCCAAGCTACAGGTGGGGTGCATAAAGAGGGGAAGGTTTAATAACTGCCGCTATTGCCCCACAGGTAATAGGAATGAGGCTGGTAGCCCCCCTTCCGTTTAACTGGACTCAAAATACAGATTCCCCTGTGGAACGCCCTCTTCTGGTTTTCAATAAGCGGGGTTCACATAAGGCTGTCCGGGCTGTTCCCATTGCTTTTGCTGGGAGGAAAACCCACTCAGCTAAATAAAAATACAATTTTTTTTATTTTTCTACGGCAGATTGGGCTTCTCTCTCACTAAAGCATACAGAGGAGCTTTGACAGACATGTGTGCACTCGGCTGATTCTCATGCGATGCAGCGGAGTGGAATATGAAGCTGGTATTTTAACGAACTGGTAAGGTGAGGGAGACACTCCTGTTCCACAGCACCACCTAATTACACAGAGAACACTGGAGGGATGTTGGGACCTGGCGTGTCACACCCTTTTTAGGCCCATACACTGGAAGATATAGTCAGTACAGAGAGAACTGTGATTGGATGGCCAACTTCCAAAGTTCCAGTCTGAGTGTTAATATGGATGAATCAACTGACACTGTGTAAGCTTGAAGGGTTATTGAGTTATTGTATCAAAACATGGTCCACTTATCGCATAAAATGCTTATAAATGACTTTTTAATCACTGACACACTCTGCTGTAAAGTCACTTTTATTGTATTAGTCAGGGCATTAAAGATCTGAGGTCATAGTCAGAGAGGTGGTATAAATACTGTATTACCAATCGCAATCTCCATTGCAGGAAACATACTGCCCAAATGTGAGGGAACTATGGGCCAGATGTAGGTAGCCTAATACAAGTCGGTAACGGACGAAATAACCGAATTTCGTCCGTTACCGACCGGCATTAGGCTTTTCAGATGTAGGAGGCCAAATTAAAGGATTCTGTAATTTACAGAATCAGTAATTTAAGGAATCGGTAAATTACCGAATTCTTAAATACCGATTTGGTAATTTACTGAATCCCTACTGTAGGGAGCACTCAAAAGAGCGCATTTGTCATTTAAGGATTCCTTATTTACCACCAACTACAAGTTGGTGGTAAATATCGAAAACCTGTGAAAAAGCAAATTTGTGCTTTTTCAAAAGTGCCATGTGGCAGATATACATGCCCTTGTATATGTGCCACATGTGCACCCATGCACTATTCAGGGGTGCAACAGGGTGTCAATGTGACACCCTGCCACCCTTGTAAGTCTTCCTCCTATTACTGATTCGGTATTTACCGAATCGGTAATTCCCATTCATTCCTATGGGCCTCCAGGCCCACAGGAATGAATGGGGAATACCGAATCGGTAAATACCGAATCGGTATTTACCGAATTTTACCGATTCAATAAAAATTACCGAATCGATACCTACATACCATTTACCAATTCTAAAATACCGAATCGGTAAAATTCTGTATTTTAGAATCGGTAAATGGTATTTACCTACACATGGCCCTATGTGTGCTCAACAGTTCATCTGCTTTGACCAATTGATTCTTGAAAAATTCACAAAGAATGTCCGTTCAAACAATGATTGTCCATATCTGTATAGCAAAGTTGTGAAATCAGTCCTTATTTTATTGTCCAATCCAGATGACCACGTGGACTTGTAAAAACAGCAATGCAGTCTTGAAATAGTTTTACAACAGCCAAAACGTCAGAACGCCAACACGTGTTTCGTCAAGGGTATTAACCCAATGACTTCCTCAGGGCATAATATGGTAATCACTTTTAGTGCATGATATATTCCAGGATGATAGCTAGTACTGTAGTCAGTCAGTACACCTTTTAATTGGATTTGTGAGAGTTGATGACTAGTTTCTTCAGTAAAATATTCCTTTCGTCTGCGAGCAAATAGGCAATATTAAGCCTATAATTCCGGAACCATCATGTGTAACTCCGGTTCCCGTATGAAAGCGTGGTCTCAATCTCCCATGTCGGTATGGCAGCACGCCATACCGACATGGGAGATTGAGACCACGCTTTCATACGGGAACCGGAGTTACACATGATGGTTCCGGAATTATAGGCTTAATATTGCCTATTTGCTCTCAGACGAAAGGAATATTTTACTGAAGAAACTAGTCATCAACTCTCACAAATCCAATTAAAAGGTGTACTGACTGACTACAGTACTAGCTATCATCCTGGAATATATCATGCACTAAAAGTGATTACCATATTATGCCCTGAGGAAGTCATTGGGTTAATACCCTTGACGAAACACGTGTTGGCGTTCTGACGTTTTGGCTGTTGTAAAACTATTTCAAGACTGCATTGCTGTTTTTACAAGTCCACGTGGTCATCTGGATTGGACAATAAAATAAGGACTGATTTCACAACTTTGCTATACAGATATGGATAATCATTGTTTGAACGGACATTCTTTGTGAATTTTTCAAGATACGTTTATTTGTGCTCAGGGAACTCCACAAAAACTTTTGCGATTGTGACAACAATTACGGTGTAATTTGCTGTCCCTTGACAGCTGTGGGTGTCAGCTGTCTTTGGTTCCCTTGATGCCCCCTGTTTTTGTATAATAATCATTCACAGATTTATTGCCGCATAGGCTATGCGCTGTTGATACCTCACCACCCATCCATTAAAGTGTTGACCAATTGATAAATGGATTAAAATCCATGATTATCATCCTCAGGGAGAAACCTCACTTTCGGGTGGCCATAAACACTCAGCTACAAAAGCAGAAAACTTTTTTTGAACATGAAAGGACCTTATCTTTTCCCTGTCATTAAGAGCATTCTGATAATATGTATTTGTCCCTCCAGTTGCATTTGTTTGGTAGTTACATTCATATCTATATTCGGGCAGCAGTACTTTTTATCATCTGGTAGTAATGACCCCAGGTGGTTCCTCCCAAAGCAGGTGCTTTCCTACTGCTGGCAGTTATGCACAGTTGCAGCACCGAAAGGGTGGTGACCCCACCAGACCTGTAACTGACCACCCACGGACATTCAGGCATAAGGGCGACCCTGATGTTCACCGTCCGTCCCTGTTATGTTCTATAGAAGGTGCAAATGGGCTCATGAGCAGACACTGTTGTTAACACACATCCCCTGTCATGTCACAAACCATGCTGCAGAGAGGCCAAGAAGGCCTCTTTATCAGTGGGGTGTGGGCCACTGAGACTGCAGTTCCCACTGAATGCACGAGTCCGGGTCTGTTAAAAAAGGCATATTCACATTGAAAAAAAACTTTTAAACTGCTGTCAAACTACCACCCTGTCCCAGCAATGCAACTTTACTTCTGGCAGTGAAAGCAGCTTACTACTGAATCCAAGGCATTTTGGATTTGTGGACTTGCTGGGAGGGACCAAAGGTCGCCACAAAATAGACCCAGCAGGGCCATTCTTGCAGAAGCGGGGGGAGAGAGGGAGGGCACGAGGAAATATGTAGCGATCACTGCGAGGCCTCCCATGCCATGTTCCCAAGCTAGTGACACGCTGGGACAACGACTGCTGCGGGTGGGACACCACCAGACACCTCCAGAAGTGACAACACGGCACTCGAGCCCAGACAACCACGCCTCGGAAAAAGAGAGAAATGCAACAGTATTTTAAGAAAGCAAAGCAAAGGACAGACAAATGTACATTGATTTACACATAGATAAATAACACACCAACTTCATGTGTGCTCTAATGCAATATCGGAGCATGAACTCAGATGCATCTCATTATTGACAGAAATCTAAGTTCGTGTTTGCCATCACACTAAAACACCAAGAGAAAGCACTTTGCGTGGAATATGCAACCAAGGACGGTGGTCTTAGATAAACAAGTTTATAAACATTTGCACATCACGAAAACCCCAATCTTCTGCGTAAACCCTTAAATAATCCGCGCCGGAGCGCGCGCCTCCCCGGGCCCGGCTTTCCTCGGCGTGCCCTGTGGGCTGGCAGCCCCCGTGTTTGAGCTGGCATTAGCCGATCAATACGCGGCTCCTTCAGCTGTCTAGCAAAGAGGACAGGGGCCGCCACAACAAACACCGTCCTGGCAGCTACTAATGTGCGCCCCTCTGCCTGTTATTTAGACGCTGTTTGCAAAGCCTTTATATGTAGGCCACGTAGCCCTCTGAAAGCTCGGCGCTCGGATTTTAACAGAGAGGCTTATTAGACACAGCAATGCTTTAAATTAAATCATAAAACAAAGCCACTTAGAGCTCGTTTGCCACCAGAATGCGCATTGTGCTGCAGTCAGAGTCAAACAATGCCGTGTTTTCACAATTAGAAAATGCTGTCGCGGTAAATAAAACGAGCAGGAAAACAACTTAAATGCCGCAGTCTTTTCTCCGTGCAACACTCTTTGGACACAAAGACGGTGGGCATAGTTGCACAACATTAAAACACTAAAAATAAAATGCCCTTATATACATTACGGGCCCGTTCCTGCATTTGTTTTGCATGGCATTTTGCAAGCAAAGCAGAATAAATAGTCCATTCGCTGCAGAGGGTATTTAATGTGCTGAAGGACTGCGCAGCTTAACGGCTGTTCATATTATCACGAGTCAAGCCTCTTTTTCCCCGCTAATACTGCCGATCGTTCCTTTATCAATTCAGCATAAAGGGACTGTCTCAGCCTTCCAGGCTCCCTGTACTTTAGTGGAGAAGAGCACCACCCTGTGGCCGCTCGGAGTCATGCTTCTCTTTCATTCACCGGTGCACGTCACTGCAGGGCTCTCGAAAATAAAACATTGAATCGAGGCCTCAAATTCTAAGGCAAGTAAAATGCCAAGTCTTTTGCTTAATCCAAACAAAGCCCTGTTTTTATTTATCTGAGGTGGGTGTAGGGTAAAGAGTGCCCATTATCTTAGAATTGAAAGGGTCGAATATAGATGTTCGCTTCGCTGTGCCTTTTATTTAGCAAACAGTTTTAACGGAAGTAACTCATATGTGTAACAAAATAAGCGGCTAGGAACTTTGTACCATTTCGAAGGCCCTATAGGGTATGTGTTAAAAGCACTCACTTCACTACCACAGAGTTTCTGTTTATTTTAAATATACATATGGGCAGTATAGAGCAATTGACGAAAATTACTGAAAACATTTTCATCGTTATCAGCTCGGATACCTGAATAAAATCAATCGGATTCAGAGGGAGGAGTGAGCGGTGTGTATGAGGACTACGTGCTTTTGTTTTTTTTACATGTACAAAAACATTTCCTATACTTTTTATTCAAAAGAAACATCCACATCCCTGGGCGGGTATGCCGCCCTTCAGATGCCTGCAGCTGAAAGGGATGGAAGGGGCACCTTTCGAAGAAGGGAAAGGAAGCTATAGACAACAAGACTTCTGGCCAGGGTGTCTGCTACCTGAAAAAGTATAAATGTGTGCAATTGGCTAATCAACTGATGTAAATGCTGCTTCGGAGTCCGTGAAGGTGTTAAGACTTACTTAAAGCGTCCATGGTGACAAAGATTTGAGTCCTTTTAATTTATATTTATAAAAAATGTTTGCACTGAGCGCAGTCTGACTCAATTACTAACATATATATTTTGAGTGTATCTTAAACACGAAGGACCTGATTCACAAAGGTAAACATACACTTTTGTATAAGTTTACTTCTTTTCAGTACCTGCACTGAGGGCCTCATTTATGGCATTTTGGCATAGTGCAGTGCAGTGCAGAAAGGCACCTTACTGTGCTGTCCCATGCCAAAGTGAAAAGGCATGAATTCACCCTATTTAAGCAAAAGGGTGCATTCCTGCCTTTCTGCCAGCGCTGGTGCCATTTTGGCAGTCTAGTGCCAACGAAGGTACCAGTGCACCAAGGTGTAAGGGTGCGTCTCTGTTGCAGGCAGGTTTGTTTTTGTGCAGGAAGGGGGCCCTTACGGCACAAAAACTATCCATCGAGGCATTTTAGTCTTTCTATGTGTGCTGCATTCACAGAATGCATTGAAAGAGAAAAAAACGAGCAGAAATAAGCACCTTTCTCCTTGTTGCACCTGACCTTGGGAGGCGTACAGATGTGGCACCCCCCAGGTTGGTTTACATCACTTTGTAAATCTGCAGCAGCGTCATATTTCATGGGTGATGAATGGGAAAACACACCGGAACGCCCATGGAAAGCCTCCCGGAAGCAGTGATTTGCACTGCATCGCTTACCCGTGATTTATGAGACCACTCTATACCACATAGGGTGACTTCATAATTCTGTTTGAGATCCCTATGTCACGCATGTACCACTTTACTTGGTACAAAAGTGACGCAGAGCTCTAAAAAAAGTTCCCGAATTTTACAGCTTTGCACTCCTTATACTTATGTGTGCAGAGTTCTATTCCCCAACCGTGTAGTCCCCAGGTGCAAAAACCTTTGCACACATAAGTATAAGGAGTGCAAAGTTGTACAACTCCCCATGTGGTTTGTGAATATCAAAAAGTAGTACATTTACAAAAAAGTGGAAGTTTACCTTTGTGAATTAGGCCCCAAATGATTTTGCACATTTTGTGGTAGCCTAACTTATACTGTCCATGCAATACAATTTAACCCCTTGGCTGCTGGGGTAATTTTCCTGCTGTGCTGGGGTGCAGGGGGGCGCGCACAGCGCCCCGGTGCTCATGACGAGCTCAGCTCGTCATGAGCTACAGTGCTCCTGTGCTCATGACGAGCTGAGCTCGTCACGGCCACACCCGTTTCAATAGAACGTTCAGCACAGCAGGGGAATTATCCCAGCGTGCAAGCCTTCTAATGGCCATGACGAGCTCATCTCGTTATGAGCACCGGAGCACTGTAGCTCATGACGAGCTGAGCTCGTCATGAGCATGCAAGGGGTTAATAAAAAATGGCTTACATATTCATAGCACTTTCTGTAAGAGACTGGGACCTCGTAGCACTCAAAATACACAAGCCATAACTCCCCACTCACCAACAAAGATTCAGTTCTGTGACTGAGTCAGTGATGCGGTTTCAAAAAAAAGTTCTTTCAACTCCTCGTCATCAGTTGACTTCCCACCCCACCCCACCCTGCCGTGCTTACCTGCACCGGCTTATCCAGTCTCAGTGGTTGAAGTGCATAAAAAGAGTGAGATCAATGATCCTGAGTGCAATGTGGACAGATTAAGTGATGTTGCAATGAAGAGAAAAATATTTTTCAACTATTTTGTTGGTCTGTCACCTTCAGGTAACTGCATATAAAATAAGGGACTCCTTAAATGAAAAATAAATGTATGCATGTTAATCGCTTAAAAAAGAACTCTATTAAGGTACAAAATCTCAGTTGTTAATGCAATCTCAAAAGATGTATGTCTGTCAAAAGATGTATGTCTGTGAAACCAGAGAGTCACAGAATGGAATCCTTGTTGTTGAGTGGGGAGTTGTAACTTGTGAATTTTAAGTGCTACGTACGAGGTCGCAGTCTCTGACAGAGTCGGTGATGCGGTGCGAGCAAGATTAAGTGGCTTTATTTTTGTTAATGTTATCTTAACTCGGTGTCATCTTTCGACTCCCCCCCCCCCTCCGCCCCCCCCCCCCGGTGCCTCACTGTGCTTGCCTGCACTGGCTGCTCCTGCTCTCAGCAAATGTACCTCGTCATGCTCATTACAGAAATTCAACTCCATCTTACATTCTATTTTAAACGATGTAAAATAGAAAGCACTTCATTAAAAATGGTATTCAGTATCAGGTATGTTCGGGCATTGTCAGAAACCACATTCCAATTTCGAGACTTCTGAGGCAGTAGGAACTCAAAGGTTTCTCTTAGTAATATATGCAGGCATACTTTCTCTTTTTTGATGCATGTTTATGAATTTTGACACTTATAATTTCTACAACATAAATCGTTCAGAAGAAAACAACTGTATTACACCAACACTAACACATAACAGCCACAAAGCCCTTTCATTTTTCTTTCTACTACAAACCAGCATTCTTTCCCACATAGCACCATCGTAAAATATTGATATTGAAGAATCGTTAACAATTTTCAAGTGTTCAAAACTGAGCTGGAAAGCGATGGCTTTTTTTCGATTGCACCACTATTGGCGTGAGCCAGTATATTTGTCAAAGAAATTACACAAAGCTTATTATGGTGCTGTATGGAACAGATGCATCATACTACCCAATAAGCATATACATTGGTGAAACACCCGCGTTAACACGAGAAACTGATGTACCAAAGCACTAAACATATAGTAAAGAAATGGTGTTGCCACCATATAGTGTCTTCCAAAAGAATAATCAGAGAACAGGAGTCAAAGATTTTTTAACTCCATCCATGCATCGGATGGACTCCGGCTGTCCGATGTCACAGTGGGCGTGTGCGGAGGACGGCCGAGAACCGTCCGAACCCCGCCCACTCATTCCCCGCCCTCTCATTAAAAAGCCCGCACAGCGTGGAAGGGGTTTAATAAGCATGTATTGAATTCCAGAAAACAGCTATGTGTTTCGTCACACAAGTGACTTCTGAAAGGCTAAGTAGATTGATATTGTTGTCACGATCCTGTAGATCAACAAGCTTGAGTCAAAAAAATATTCTTAAAAAGCCAGAGCCTAGAATGCATATGTCATCCATAGGTCCTCAAAGGTACCGAACTGTTCCACTCGTAGAGTGTGAGAAATGTTTTTCAATAGGTCAATATTCAAAGAATGTTGTCAGCGAAAAATTAGAATCCCAATGTAGTCAAAGTCCATTGGCTATATGAACTTCCTCAAAGGTGTCCAACATTTTCCATGTGTAGAAGAACCAGTCTTAACCGGTCTTAAAAAAACAAGTGCAGTCCTAAGACCACTGAATGTATATCTTGTTGATATGTTCATTGGATAATACCATCAAGGAGCACCTTGCGCTTCGCGTCAAAATATCGCTCTTCTCATACCAAAAAAAGTAAACATAACCTTTCAAATGTTCACAACAAGGGGTATCTCAGCACTGCATAACATTAGTTTATTGATATCCAACTCAATACTACTCATTTTATTGACTTTGGAAAGACGAAACTCTGACTGGACACATCTGGTTATGAAAGAGACCATGAGGTCAAGCACAGATTCCTGTAGTGGACGCCTTTCTCCACTGAGCTACCCAACCCAGCATTAACAGATGCACCGGACATAACTGACTCTGCTATAGGCACTTCCTACTGCTGTATATCCAACAAACACACAAACAAGTTCTGTAAAGGTATATGAACTTTATCATATATTACAGAGAATCATAAAACAATCTATATAGATTTTCTTTCTCCATATTAGCAATCGGCACCTGCATGTCCCATTCTGGATAGCAGAACGCTCTATAGAGGGCCAACCATTAACTCAATTCAAGGTAAAGTGTTAGACATGTTTTCAGTCCATAAACA
Source organism: Lissotriton vulgaris (assembly GCF_964263255.1). NCBI lineage: Eukaryota > Metazoa > Chordata > Amphibia > Caudata > Salamandridae > Lissotriton > Lissotriton vulgaris. The sequence continues at coordinate 75,395 of NW_028251723.1, forward strand.
TCACCCAGGCAAGATCTAGTGATAGAACGTACAGCTTTGGATAATTATTGCCTACTGCTGCTAACAAATGACTAATGACACTATGAGCTACAGTGCAAGCAATTAAAGTAAAAAAAAGGGATCAAAAGTGATTCTCTTTGTATAAAACACAAACAATCAGTTTGTTGGACACGCTGGGAATTTCACCCAGGATGTGGGATCTTTTTAGAATTTTTCTGTGTGTGACCTTGTGTCAGTTGTGGACAGGAAAAACTGCATTGCAGCTCATGCCAGGGACCCGGTGGTGGTTGGGCTGCCAGAAGTGAGTTTACAATGGTGCAGTTGACAGTTGACTCTCTGCAGGTACACACGAGCGGCTCTAAATAAGGCGGCAGGGACGCAAAGTGGTTGGAAAGGGTCATCTGTCAAATTACTAGTGATGCCCCAATCTGTTCAACTATAAATGCCTCCTGAAGTCTTTGGTGCGAATTGATTTAGGTTTCTCATCGATGAGTAAGAGTGAGAGAGCGTATGATTACTCAAACTATAACCTATATCTCTGAGGCAGTCTCTAGATGCTGATTTCTAGCAGAAATGTAGCATGGGCTGCCAGCACCCGGGCCAAGGCCTCATAACCAGTGGACTGTTAGCACATCCCGGTGCAAAATTGTAAAAGAAAAAAATTGTAGTAACAATTATTTTTCTTTTAAAAATGTGCGCACCCTAAGGATGTTGTGTCCTGGACAACTGCCTCGTTCCCCACCCCCATGCTACCCCACTGATTTCTAGCATGATGGAATCCCGGACAATATTTTGCTTTGTGGACTGTGCCAGAAAAGCCAGCAGTACATCACATTGGGGTTTATTTAGAGTTTGTCAGCTGATCCATTGCTCCTACATTACATCTAGTCCATGACTTGATTAATTATGAGACTCAATATTGGTGATGCTATGGTTAATGTATAAGTATAGGTGTCTAAGTGATGTTAAGTGCAGTTCCATCTGTGACACTGGCAATGTGTTTCGGAAATTGTGTTATTGTACATAGGCGGGACTTTTGAAGGTACTGAAGCTTAGCAGAGAATGCCCCATGCTTAATGTGACTCCTCATTAACATTTTTAATTATATTTCAAAAATATATTACCAAACTGGGAGTTTGTTATTGGCGTTCTAGTTGTTGTCCTTATGTGTGTGTGGGGCTCAATTCCTTTTTTGCTGGTCAGTACCTCTAGGCTCTCTATGGCAGTTCGGGCCAGGAAAAGAGTATGTTGAAAAGTCTGTCCTAAATAGGGTGAATGGTCTGAGGATATTTTTTCAACATGCCATTCATTATCTGGCAGGCCATCAGAATTATTTTCTGCCAGCGAAGCTAACGTTGGCTTTGCCAACACAAGCATCGCGATTTCCCCCTTTGTACATAGAGTGGGGAAAGTGGAAATTTGCCGGACGAGATATCTGAAGTATCTCATCCACCGAACACTAAATAAGGCCCTTAATCTAGTTGTTGCTTGTAAAAAAAACATTCGTTTGATTTGAACACAAAATATGACATACCTTTAGTGTCCAGGATTTGGTTGATATCGGGCTGCAGACAGAGTCTGGCATTGTGGCTTACTGTTTTTCTTTGAAGTCTTCCACCTGTAAAATGGGAGAAAGGCGAGTATTACCCATGCAGCGCATCACACCACAGTGTCTGGCTAGTAAATACCATTGTGTGGTCGCATTTTTTGTCCACAAAATTTACAGGTAGAAGACGACAAGGAGAAGACAAAATAACACTAAATACATAAATAATGTTTTATGTATTAGTTGGTATATTTCGGTTAACACACTTTATTTGTAGCATTGATAAATAAGGGATGAAGCGAACACAGCTTAGTGAGAGTTACTTAAAGATGGTAGCATAAACAAAATAAAATTTCACTTTATACTGTAAACAAACAATTGAAAACAACAGTGTCCAACATTGTTCTAGGATTCCCAGGTCTGTGTCACACATTTCTTATAAGATCAGACTAAGTAAATGATTCCCGTTTAGGTTAATTACATGTGCATGTACATTATGGTGATATTCTGAAAATGTGGCATGGGTCTAGAACCCATGAACTAACTTTGGACACACAAGGTATAATGATTTTCCTAGTAGCCTAATCATCTTTATATTCTGTTTATTTTCTTGTGTACTTGAAAGTGTTTTCTTAATCGTTTTGCTCTGTAACAATTACAACTTGTGCTCATGCTTTTCATCATTTTGTTAAACTCTACAAACAGTGCATATTAAGTCAGCACATTTAATGGACCTGCTCAGTGTAGTTACACCTAACATGTATTATCTGTAGTCAGAAAAGGTTGTGTGGAGAGGGCAGTAAAAGTCAACACTGCGGGATGGTCACCTTAAAGAAGTACGCAAAATATCCTGCAATATCTTTTGGCTGGGTTACTGGTCATATATAGGCTTTGCATGTCCCCTTAAATGGTAGAACTCTATGGAGCATATTGACAATGTCTGGCACATCTCTTCAAATCAGCAGGGATGCGCCAAAACAGACGCAATACGCAATTCCCTCTTTGCCGCACCACGGATGCATCGCATTTACAATGCAGCTCACCATGGCACAAGGAGGGGCAGATGCGTTATGCATCTTGTGGCTTAAGGCCAGCACATTGCTGGAGTTGTGTCGCAAATGTGACACAATTCCAGCAATGCACAGGTGCCACCCATACTTAACGTGCTGCGTCACTCCTTACAACAACACACAAGGGATGTTTATGTTTATTAAAACTTTTATAGCGCGCTCTATTACCACGGGGTATCCTGGCGCGGTGAGTAATTTGACAACAGGAGTGATGGATCAAAACCAAAACGAACTGTTAGAGAGGGGCATTGAACAGATGAGTCTTAAGTTCCTTCTTAAAAACAGTAAGGGTCTGAAAGAGACTACGACATGCTCTATACGCAAATGTAGTGTGAAGGAGGTAGCCACTATAAGGAGAGAAAAGAGCAACAATGTAAACAAAGAAAAAAGTAAAAGTGCACCCATCAGCCCACCCATTGGCGGAATCTCGTCATCTGGGTTTCAGTTGGAAACTGGTATCTACTAGGTACCTCTCTAAGGCATGTGCAGAGGAATACTAGTAAAGGATCCACCAGTGTGAGAGACAGCCAGCAGGATATATTGATAGGCTGAAGGGAAAAGAGTTGCGGTGCTCAAGAAGTGTGTGAAAGTATAGAAATGTGATATTAAAATTGTCTGTTATGATGCCAAAGTGCAACTTCATTGAGGGGGTCAACATAACGACAAGGTTAAAAGTTTTTAACCTTGTCGTTATGTTGACCATGACATGCTTTAGAGAGGTACCTAGTAGATACCAGTTTCCAACTGAAACCCAGATGACGAGATTCCGCCAATGGGTGGGCTGATGGGTGCACTTTTACTTTTTTCTTTGTTTACATTGTTGCTCTGCATATGAGGAAGGACCCTTTTCTGATTGGACTCACCATGATTAATCTTTATCGTGGAGATATGGTTCACACCGCTTATATAAATTGCGGAGCTGACGCTGATCAACCAATCAGGTCAATCCAAATTAATGGTGGAAATTTCAAGAGGAGATCACCACCCCTTCAGTTAATGCTGATGCACAACCGCAGCACACAATCTCGGGTCTGGGTCTTTCCTGACACGTTTTCACAGTTGCTTTCTGAGTACCGCTGACTTTTTAATAGCTACAAACAATGGTCATGTACCATTAGAGAATTATCCTATTTTCTGCAGTGTATAGATATGACAAGATCTATGTTCCTTAACATGTGTTTATCATTGCTACACAGCCTTGTAAAAGTCACTGTGTGATGAAAAACGTGTCTGTTGTCAGCAATGTATTGAAAACTAGATGGATAGGACCTGTGGAACAAGATTTTACTTGGAAACACTCGAATTACGTTTTTCTATATTAAAGAAAACTTCTTGCTTCAAGAATAATCCTTACTGTTTGGATCTTTTTTGTTTTGTGTATACTCTAAGTGGAGTGTTGTGATATTCCTTTCTGCTATATTGGCACATTGGGCCTTCAGTCCAACATTTACTTACAGCTTGGTAGCAATGTGTGAGACTACCTCTTAAGTACCATCTTTTTGAATAATGGATCATATATACCTAGCATTTAATCATATACCCATTAAATAGCATATCTTGAGTATGGGATGTGATTTCTTTCCACTACTACCCGCTCTCTTTTTGCTTCATTGCAAATGCTTGTAGGTTTTTTGTGATTTGTTTGGTGCTAAATGATATTTGGGTGAGGCTCCTTGAAGGAGCTAGTAATTCTCTTACATTCATTCAAATAAATTCTGTCATGACCTACAATGCGGTGTTGCACAGAACTGGAATGACTTTGGGACATAATTGAAATCATTAGATAAAATCTACAAAGGAGACATGTTTGTGTTCATTCTTTCAATTCGTGGTAGATTTCAGTCCATAGATAGCCACACGTTAATATACTTGAGTACCTGATGGAAAAATATAGGCCTCACTATATAAACAATTTTCCTGTGATTTAATCTAGTGGTACTTCAGAATTCTATGATTAGGCCAGGAGCGCTCATGGCTTACTCCTTAAAATCATAAGTAAAGCAAAAGTACTAAAGTAGTAAGCACCCCCTTCATCATCTATATTTTTTTGTGAATGATTACTTGTCTTTGTTTTTTCCAGAAAGTCAGCAATGGGGTTTATGGATCTCGCAGGAGGAATCATTTCTTGCATGTGGGGGATCTATTTATAGTAATTTTTCTCCAGAGTGGAATCATATAAATTTTCATTTTGTTTGAGGTGTAGAATCTGTGATCTCCTTTTGAGATGCACAGATTTGAATGTTGTCCAATGGTCTATGTGCACTAGGCAGAATAGTGTTAATGTATATTTTTCCTAGATAGGGAGACATGCGATCACAAATATGTGGCTGCTCTTTGTTCTATCCCTCGTCAGAATGTTGCTTCTAATACGTCTGAGAAAATGTCAGGTGAAAACAGAGATTATTTATTAACCAAGATCAATGTAATGCCAATGTCAAATGCATGTATTTCTTTAGCAGTACTCTCGTAGGAGTTCCTAATAAAACGACACATCCACAGAGTTGTTTACTGGATGATGATACTTCATTCCAATGCCAGTTGATTAGCATTCAGTTAAATGCAGCGGTCCCTAATAGCGGAGAGGGACATTCATTTACATTATAGTGGTAGTGTGAACTTTGGTGATCTGCAGAATATTCAAAGTGTTTCCAAATGTAATTACCATATGCTGTAAAAATTATGGTACATTCATCTGGCAAGAAATATACTTCATCCAAAATATAAATATGCTTTTAGTTAATTCCTGAAATGTATTGATTTTTGTGTAATGAACAATCAGAAGAGCACTTTCCCATCTTTTCATTTGTTTGTTTTTGCATTTGTCAAATTATTTTGGTGTAAATTCTCAAGATGCACAGGCCTTAGGTGCCGCATTTCATAGGATGGCTTCAGCGTACAAGTCTGAACCTGTGTGAAGTGAGTTGTTACAGTTAATCTCACAGGGAGTGGTATTCCATATCTCCATCACAAGTACAAAACCACCATTTCAGTTCCCTGGCCTGCGCAGCCACAGCCATTTAAAGTTTATGGTATTAGTAATACAGTGTCTTTCTAGTCCTTCCATTTCAGACTCTTCTATTGGTTCCTCTTTTTGACCTCATCCTTAATATCTCAAATAAACTTCTCCACTTTGTCCTTCTCCCTTCGCCTTTACCACAGTTATATTCTTTTCGGCCATTTTTTGTGGACAAATGATCTCCACACATCACTTATTCGTTCTCGTCTTACCCTCAAAATGTCTTCCTCAGTCTCATCAGAGCCTATTCACATATCCTCAAACCATCTCCAAGCCTCATTTCATCAACATTCGGACCGTTTTTCCTATATTCTCTGCCCTACATAACTTGTTCCTCCTCCTTCTCTGTCTTTCCTCCTCCATCTCTTGGCCATTTTTCTTTCTCCCAGTTGCCAGCATCCTTTTATTTTGTTTTGCTTATGTAACCATTCTGTCACTTTTACTTCCCTTAGCCTTTACCCTTCCTTTTCATTCCCTTAGAACTTCATCTTCTTCCTTCTTTCAGGCCATCTCTTTAGTTCTCCCACCTTAGACCATTTCCTTCCTTATTCTTCCCTAAAAACATCTTTTTCATTTTCCGGACATTTTTCTCATCTTCAATCTTCTACCTTATGCCCTTCTCTGTTATTCTCCCTCCTTATGTACATCATTCTTTGCATAGAACAGCAGTGGCACAAATATCAAATAAAGATTTCGATTGGTATTAGCTGCTACATCTATCTTTTCCTTTCCTTCACCTGCCACTGCTCCTATATCAGTGGTTTAAATGGGCCGGTACTCCCCGGTACGGAGTAGCGGCACTTTTTTTATTTTGAGAAGGAGAGTACTGGCACTTCTCAAGAGAGACCTAATACTTTTAATTGGAGAGTACCAGCACTTCTCAGAAACAATCAGGTACTCAGGTACAGAGTACCTGCACTTCTATTTTTCCATTTCAAGCACTGTCCTACATAAAAAGTCAATGATATATTAAAAAGGGTAAGAATGATACATTGAAATAAGGGCTTTATTTCAGTTCTGTAAATTTCCACTTCTTCATATGTTTCTAACATCTCACATGCAATCGTGAGGCTGAATAGGTGATGAGGCTGGGACATAGAACATAACCTGTGAGGTAAGCAGGAAAATAGTTTGCATGATATCCCTTCTGTTACATCTGCCATTTTGCTAAATTCACATGTATGAAAACAGGGTATACTACAAAAGCCCAAGTCAGAATTCTGAGGACTGGTTGAGCCACCTGTCCTATTATTCTACACGAGTGCTATAGCTCAGACAAGGTGCTGCCAACTTTGTCTGTCAGCCGCCTAAGGATGCAGACTTGGAAAATATGTTCCATGAGCCTCATGATAAATAGAGCAGTGCCCCCTCTTTACACAGAGTAATTGGTGCTCTCCATTAGTTTGCACCCACCATTTGCAGACTATAATTCCTTTACGCCCTTCTGTCTATATATCCCAATCTATCATCTAAGTCAAAAACAGACGCCAATGTCTTTGAAATATTCTAGGTAATGGCAGAATGTTGAGACTCCACTGCCACATTGAATTGCAACTTAAATTAATCCACATGCTGACCTGGCAAACGGTTTCTCTCCGAATTGTACTTATGCTCGAGTGACATATATGATATTTAATGTTGCAATAATCCACTTTGGAGAAGTCGAAATGTCCTCAAATTAATTTCCTTAACTGCCATAGCTAAAGTTATTATTCAAGAGCAAACGTTTCCTACCTATATGTATATCCTCAATTGGCAAAGTACTGCTCTCATGACACTTTTACTCAATAATGAATTCTCTTCTCGTGCTCATAAATTGCTAGCTGCTAGTTTGAGCACGCTACATAAATGCTTAAATAAAATAAAGTTAAAGGATAAATTGTATTGGGAAACCTATAATGCTTTCGCAATTATGTCAAAGGCAGCAAACGCGCTGAGTACTGAATCGTTTAGATCCATAAGTTGCAATGAGCTGCATGCAATAATTACCTGGGAAACCTGTGGGAAGATATTTGTCTCCCAGTGTGTTTCGCAAGTTCGGAGAGAGTTGTTGCCTTATAATGACAGCAATGTACGCATGTCATTTCTGATAGGTGTGGAGGAAAAGTGATAAAATATAGTAATGACTTTTGCTCCTTGTTGTGGACATCCTACTGTAGTTGTCAATAAAAGATTGGACATTATCCTTCGGTAACATCCATCATCTATCTTTGAATCACACCATACTCTCCTTTTTCACTGGTTCCTTCAGCATTTTAGAGAGGTGCAGCATTGAGCCTTGGATCAATCACTGTGCTGAAGTTTGCAGATAGGGTTCAGAATAATCCGGGAATATCTAAAGGAGTCGTTCAAGTGATAGGCAAGCCTTGCCAACATGCATAGGATACAGGGCGGCATATCATGAAGCGGAGGCATTTACTGCTCATGGATTACTTTGTCTAGCTATTTTGATGAGTTATAGTGTCAATCAGACTTTTTTGAATTTTTAGCCATTAAAGTTATTACTGTCGAATTTCTTGTTGGCACCTGCGTTATTTTCAGTTGTAGTTAATATGAGACTACTGAGTTGGGGTGGTGGGGTAAATAAGGTTTTTAAGTCTGGACTGAAAAGTTAGAATTTGGAGATAGATAGAGGCTTGAAATGATGGACAATACTGGTCTGATAAGTCACTGAGATATCGTTGAAAATTGACAGCAAAAGGAATGGTTACATAGAATTTGTAGAGCGTTTTCTATTTTAATATTGTCATGTTGTGCATTCCTGTACATGGGTTGTGAAGAGTGCAGTGTGGAGAAGGGATTGCACACAATTCAAATTCCATTCTGCCAATAGGGAAGGTTTTCTGGCTGGGAGGAGGTAGGTGGTTATAAGAGAGAAGAGTCAAAAGAAAAAAGTTGGGTAAGGTTTAATATAATCATGCCTATAAAACATGCAAACCTTTGTGGTGCAAATTCTGACACTGAACATGAATGATTTAAATAAAACAATGAAGTCTGGTTCTAAATTTCAGTATTTCAAGCACACATGGGCACAAATTATAATCCTTCAAGAATCCCATATAAGCAAGGAGAAATGGGGTCGGAAATTTGGTTGGATACGTTGTTGCTATGGGGTTGAAAGACCTGCGGAATATTAAATATGAAAGTGATTCCAGGGAACACTAATATCACATTACAGTATTACTTCAGACTATTGTGAGGCACTAATATAGCTAACACCCCAACTTACTGCCTATCCATTTCATATGCTTTTTTAAGAGGATTTCGATATAACCATGGCACATTTAGATTGATCTGGTAAGCTAAATAAGGCTAAAATATCCATGAGATTAGTAAAAAGACACTTACTTAAACTAATAGAAGGTTGTAAGCTGAAATATATTTGGTGAAAGCAACATCCTGATGCACAACAACAGGCCTACAAAAGTAATAGCTTTGCAACAGCTGCCAGTTTACATATGTTTCCCTACATGTTCCCAAATGCAAGTTTTAGAGGTGGAGATGAAGTTGGAAATTTTTCAGACCATTCTAATTTTCTCCTGCAAGTAGATATACTGGCTTGCTAATAGATGGTATCGAGCAGAAACATTCAACACCACTTCAGGTTTAGCGGTCTAGATCAAGTAAAATTTAGAGTACAGATAAATAAAAGCATCAGTCCTTACTCTATATTAAACCAAAATAGTGTATAAATAAGTTGCATAATACTGCTTTAAAGCACTACTGATTGAAGTGGGAAGAGATAGATGCTCTATACATTGACAGTATAACAATCAACTGTTAGAATGACTGTCTGAAGCTACCACACCAATAGTGGTGGTAAAGACTTAAGAAGAAATTAAGACATTCTATGAAAAAAGAGCAAATCATGACCACGGGTAATTATAGGCAGTGCGTATGTAGAGAGAATGAAACAAGCTTGAAAGAATTTTTGGTTGGCAGGCATAAAACAAGTGAAAAAGGGAGGAAAGGAAATGCATCAGGGTAGACCAAAATGTCTTCTCTCAGCTTTCTGTAGCTGTACATGGTGAAATGTATCCACACTACTAATTACATCAATACCATTGCCAGGAACATTGCTTGTATTTAGATGAGAATAACATCACTAAAGCATTCAATATCGTTGATCATTTCTTGACACTGATGGGGTACAAGGACAACCATTCCAAAACTAAGGTGGCGACTTTTGTAACCACTTTATTTACATTAGCTGTAAATATACGATCAAATGTACATCACAAAACTCTGTGAAATATCTAGTCATAGATATCAACACTGATGTTAGATGTTGACCCATAAAAGCACATTCAGAGGGAACAGGCTGAATTTGGACTGCTATGGACGAACTGAGAGCTAATCAAAAGCTGTGAAATGATGCACAAGTTTACTCATTTCAACTATCCAATGCTCACTCTGACATTTTTCTCTAGGTGCACTATACATCATCCAAATTCCATTCTTGGTTTTCCAGTGGTAGCCCAAATTGTTCAAGGGGTTAAAATGAGTTTGACACTTGAGAGCACATGCTCATATATTGCCCAGTACTGCAGAGGTTCTGGGAACAACTACAGACCAAATTGGGAGATCTAATTAGGAAATATGTGATCATTAGTGCAAAGACAGCTCTCACTGGACTTGCTTCATTTTCTAGGTTGAATTTGTGCCAGATTTATAATGTCCTTTATTGCAAACCTCTGGCTGCTCCAAGATCGATTGCCAAGAAGTTGAATGATCTAGTAACTCTAAAATAGAAGAATTGGATGTGTGAGAGGAAGATTATAGCTTCTTAGGAAAGATTGTATTATACAAGAAATTGAATAATAATCATAATGGCTAAAATAAGGGCCCCTGTTTTTGTTTTGGTTTTTTTAAGCAGAAAGGGAGGGCAGATCTGTCGGTGAATTATGAATCATGGTATATAGTGCTGGACTTCAAGTGTATGCTAAGACTTCCTTTTTTGTCCATAGAGTGGGCTGGCTTTTGAATTTTGACATCAACCTGTTGGCACTAGTTTTTTATTCATTGTGGTGACACTGAATCTCTGATTTCTTTTTTACACATTTAATTATTACATTAATTCAAGTTGCATATTTTGAATAGTATTTGTTTGGGTTAAAATGAATTATATTGATGAATTGATATTTGGTGTATATATATATATATATATATATATATATATATATATATATATATATATTTGTATTTTTGCAATTTCTTCTCTATAGCTCAATATTTTTTAAACATTAATATATACATAGAAAATAGAAGTGAAACACGTGTGTAGTCTCTTGGGACACATGTTATTCTATTCATTGCTGCAGTGTTAGTGTTGCTGTCCCCTTGGTTCAGCACAGTCCTTTTCTCTGAGGTAACCTTGTGGCCTGTGTTGCTGTGCTCGCCATTTCTATTTGGTTGTTTTATATTGTTCAAACACCTACAATATCCTATTCAGCCATTACCTTTCTGAAATATATACTATGATTAAAGTATTCCTACTCTTAAATAAACGATTTATAAGAATATCTGGACCACAGTTGAAATGTGTATGATGCATGTCTATTCGTTTCTCTTTAGTGTTTGACTCCACAAAACATAATCTGGGCTTGCACCCATTCACTCATGAAATATGCCATTTTGTGTGCATTAAATGCAGATTAAGAATATAGCAATTTCTGCACCACGATCTTTGTCATTTTGGACATTATAATACACTGAAGAGAGTAAAGAAACAATCATCTGTATTATCACACTAGCAGATTTCTTCACCCATTGGGTTTAATCCATCGTATTTTGCTCACCAAGCCATCCCAGTCCAGACATGGCCATATTCAAATCAGTCTTAACCCTGTGCCTCATGGGAACAGTCCAGACCGAACTGCCAAGCCATGTCTTCCCTGGACCAGAATCAAGCATCCTAGGACCGGTTTCTGGCTATCAGCCTTCATTAGCCAGGATAGCTTGACTCCAGTAGCGTAGTGAGCACGGTACCCATGTCTGGGCATACCCTTTCCACATAGGGTGAACAGCAAAACACACAAGATGATGGATGGAATGTTGAACAATGGCAAAACATTCACCCCAGGCACAGATCTGGGTCTAATCCATTGTTCTTTTGCTCACCAAGCCACTCCAGTTTGGACATGGCCATATGCAAATCAGTCTTGACCCTGTGCCTCATGGGAACAGTCCAGACCGGACTGCCAAGCCATGTCTTCCCTGGACCGGAATCAAGCATCCTAGGACCGGTTTCTGGCTATGGACCGGAATCAAGCATCCTAGGACCGGTTTCTGGCTACCAGCCTTCATCATGAAATATGCTATTTTGTGTGCATTAAATACTGATTATGAATATAGCAATTTCTGCACCACTATCGTTGTCATTTTGGACATTATAATACACTGATGCGAGTAAAGAAGCAATCATCTGTATTATCACACTAGCAGATTTCTTCACCCACCATACCCTCAGTAGTTCATTATAGTTTTATTACTCCTGTCCATCCTTTTTATACAGCAGAGCTTTAGCGATGCTTCTTATTCTGTTTTTCACCTCTAAAATAATCTTTACTGTACTTTCTAAAAGACCTTGTTACAGAAATCTGCGCTGAGAATGGAATTAAGTCACCTTTTCTCTTCTCTTAACTTACTTTAAGGTTTTAGCCTTGCGGATTTCATGTGCCATAAAGAGGGAAAATTTCCATGGAAATCTGATGGCTTAGGAGAGGGCCTAATGTGACTATTTATCATTCCAGTAATAAAATGGACTTTTATTTCAGAATATTCATGAACTTTTCTATTTTGTTTCTTCCCAATTAGAATGGTCATTTTTATCTTTTGATGGTTAGAACTTAGACCTGGTTGTCATACTTGCATTATTAATATTAGTGATAACGACAACAGCAACACAAAACAACTAAAGCATATTATTATTATTTTAGCTCTGGCTGCAAAAGAAAATCTATGGGAATCTTGTTCGATACGTGTTGGGTGTCCGCCACTCTTTGAATACCTGCATGTTTTTTGCGGTCTCGTTTTTTGCCATCAAATGTTTCTTTTTCTTCATAAACGACCAATCACCTAAATAATATTGTTCGATATGAACAGGTGACCACATTCACTTATATCTTGTATGTAAGATGAGATCACCATAACATAAATGTTTTTTGCGATTAACAGGTGTATTTTTTCTTTTTCTGTATAAGGTGATACTCGATGCTCATAGCAGCACAAAAAAACAAATATTTGTTCTTCAGATGAAATTATTTATGGATGTGCAGCAGGTGTTTTATCTGCAGACCGAACGCACTAGGAAAACTGGTCGGAAATTAGAAAATCAAAGGGGCCTGCTGCCAATTCATACATGTATTGAAGGAGTAAATGGAAAGATCATGTCTGCTTTCTAGAAGATTTCATTTTCGTAAAACACATAACTATCTTCTGCATGTATAATTCAAAGAAACATAAGTGAAAGAACTAGTTTGAGAAAAAATCATTTTCTCACGCTGCGTTGGAGAGGGTGCTTCGAAACACAGTACATAATTAAATACCTATGATGGATTTTACTGAGTGGTTATTGCATGTCAAATTTCCTCTGACAATTCATATTTAAAGTCACTTTAGTTCCTATAAATCTTGCAAGAGTATAATTGACTTAACATTTTTCCAGTGCAGGTTAACTGTGGCTTTCCTTTCAATCTGTAATTAAAATTGAAGCCAGGGAATTATTGACACCCAAATCCCTGACAATGACACCCTTAGGGAGCACTATGGCTCATGTGTGTGTTTCTGCGCTTATCACTTGCTTTTAAGGCTTGAATTTGGCAAGAAGAAAGCGTGTTTCATTAAAACGCACATCACTAATTCGAGTGTTATTCATTTTTACACACTTGTCCCGATGGTTGCATGTTTGTGATAACAGACCCTTCGGCAGCCGGGCTTTTCTGTAATTTAGAAAACCTATGGCCTCCAGAATGAAACTGAAAGATATTGATTTAAAGATTTGTATACGAAGACATCAGAACTTAACCTCTTGCCTTTTCATTCTTTTATACCATAACGTGTTTTGCGTCACGTTCACATCTGTAATGGGAAATCTGGTTATCATTCAAGCTTTTTCTAAAAACTCATATGCATTCTCCTGTACAAACTGCTGGTAAAGAGGTATAACCACAAAATATATACTGGAAAGCGCTAGTATTCAGAACAGATGCAAAAGAGATAAACACAACCTCACTCAACCAAACAGAAATAAACAACGTCTTGACACCAATTGGCAAGTTTATGCCAATTCAAACGCCTCTTTGCCGCGTTACAGTAACATGCATCGTAAATCTATTCAAACAGAGCTAACTTAACCACACCACAATCTCACCAAGATACAATCTTAAAAAGAAACTATATTCAAGACCAGACATCAATATTCAGCTGACAGACAGTGGAGAACTAGAGACCCAGTTCAACGCAAGCATTCTTTGGCAGACTCACACACATATCGCATTACAAAGATCTTTATCGGAATCAAACTCATTTCACTCACTCTACTCAACCACACATTTAGCAAATCTGTACTAACAAAAAAATGAATGCAACAATCCTACACAGAAAAGGAATTAAAATACTGGGGCACCCAGGTCAAGAAAGTGGTCTAGAGATATAATAGTGGTAGAACTTGCCATACATATGTTGATAACATAACATGACATGACATGCCATGACATAGCACATACAGTAATATGTAGCTCCTCAATGGACAGTCAAGACTGGGTCTTGCTTAACTATAAAGTAAATGGACTAGTATTTTGATAACTCGGTCTCAAAGTTATACTATATATTGTGATAACCCTATTCTCAAAATTGTAACAGTAGAAGGGATTGGGTAATAAATCTCTCTGAGATGTAAGATCGGCTGTGAAAGCTATCCAATTCGCTTCTAAAATGCATTCATATATTCTATTACTAATTTTCCATTTACTCTAGTCATATTTTCCATTTAAAAGGGATATAAACACAACTGTTCTTTCTGTGAGGTGCCAAGGATTAAAATATGGGGTGTGTGAGGGAGGTGATAACAGTTCTGCTTTCTAATCTATATAAAGGAACAGGAGCTTTATTCCATTTCCTCAAATGCAGCATAATTACATTATGCCAACTTGACTGTATTATGGGTTTTGAAAAGGTCTGTGGGGAAGGACAATAAGGAAGAATTCATCCCATTACTTGAAACTTCATAACCACAGTATATTTTCGATTACATTTTTCTTCTTTTAGAGCCTGATATGATTCATTTCCAGTTGATCTCTTCTACAAAAATCTAGTCAGAGACTCCTTTCCCATTTGCCTGCCTGTCTCTTCGTTCCTACTCCGGGCATGCAGCCTTGGAAGAAGGCAGGAATTACCCCTATGAAATGTCCTTCACTATCTTTCCTGGCCAGCTCCGTCATCTGCTAAAACTATAAATAACAGGGGCTTGCTGAAGGCAGTAATTATTGCTTCCCTTTCCCCGTAAAGTATTTTACTTTACAAAGATTACCTTAGCACTCAAGAGCATTCTTCAGAAGACACATGTGCCCAAGAGCTAACCAGTCTATCAACAGGTGACCTGTCCAACAAAATATGTTGATTTACTCAACTGCTACTATATGAGAACATTCTATACCTTGTAAGGACATCCCCGATTTACAAGTTGTGATCATCTTGCTGCATATCTGCCTAAAAGGACCACGTTGATTTCTTCCATGTATTTATTTATTATTTATGTATTTCAATATTCTTATGGAAAGGGTGGGCACCTTATCCTCAGATCACTCCTCAATGTTGCACTGTTGATCAATGAAGCACGGCAATTAGATTATCTACCTTGCTAGCATTAGCAATCCTTTGGAGTAAATCATTCCTGTCAGCAATGTGGATGTCAGGTAGCTACCTGTAACAGCAATACTGGAAATCTCTGTGAGTTGTATTTAGATGACCTTTTGACTATGAAAATGCAAGGCCTTACTTGTGAGAATAAAAGAAAATTTGATTGACAGGATAAAGCAAACCTTCCCTTTGAATCTTGGTTATTGGTGGCTAAAGAGGGATTTGTAGTATTCTGTCCCCCAGGCATGTGTGTCTGCCTGAAGAAGTGGACCTTCAATAGCAACATAACTCAATTGTTCTAAGAATGTATGCCACATTAGACTCCACAACTTCATATGGATGTATATTAATTTCTATACAAGAAATCAACACATAGAAATATCAAGCATAACATAAAAAATGGATTGCCATGACCAAGCATTCAGCATCCCACAGTGTAAAGCATGCTATTCTATTCTATTCTTGTGGATTTCAAGAGTGCATGGCTATCCAGAAGGGCCTACTAGTTCTGAGACAATATTCAGGTAATAGAAATTCTAGCTGCTGTAAGAGTTATTTTGTATTTCCTGAATTTTAATTCTGACTCTGTTCTTCTTAATTCCAGTGGGAAAGCATTCCAGAATTTTGGGGCAAGGAAGGTGAAGCACATGTTCTCCAACAGCAAAAGATCACCAAATCTCAGCAGGCCCTTGGATGATTATGCATCAACATTTTTAGTGTTTTGCAACTCAGTTGATCAGATGAGTACACCAAACAGTATGCATGTTCATTTTACTCAAAGTCAAGATCCATTTACAATTGTCTAGGTCAA
Source organism: Lissotriton vulgaris (assembly GCF_964263255.1). Classification (NCBI taxonomy): domain Eukaryota; kingdom Metazoa; phylum Chordata; class Amphibia; order Caudata; family Salamandridae; genus Lissotriton; species Lissotriton vulgaris. The sequence continues at coordinate 91,696 of NW_028251723.1, forward strand.
TTCTTTTTCATTCAATACTTCAGAAATGCCCCTCAGAATTTCTGAGTGGGAAATGTAGATATGGCAACCAACCGAGATGTTATTTGGATAATATCTACCACAGGAGATAACGTTTGCCAGCATGTTGACAAATGTGTAACCTTCCAGTGTCACTATTGCTTTAAGCAAAAGCTCCATCTTTCCTATTTATTTACTTTAGTTTATTTCTTCTATTTTTCACATACTTCAGTGCAACTCTTTAAATGTCAGTGTTTGTGGGAAGATACCTGTTTCTGCATATTTCCCCCATTTGTTGCTCAGTCAGGCACACAGCTTTATTCGATCTTTTGTAAATAGACCATAAAAGCACAACAGCTCATATAAAATAACTCCAAGTTATTAAATATATATTTACATTAGTTAAAATAATTATTAAACAAGTTTGTGTGATCAGAAATAGGACCTTTAAAATCATTTGTATGAAAAGAGAGAATGGTTCATGATTAAAAATTACACACTACTATCAAAAAGTGGCCCCACCTTTTTCCTCTTCCTAAGACAGGCCCATAGAAAAGAAGCAACACAAAAACAGACACATGGGTCAGAAATGCATGGCGACCCAGCATGCCTACATTTATGGTGCCTAAGGATTGCAAGTATAAATATTTTCCTTTCCTCAAAGTAGTTTTTACAAAATAGTAAAATATGCAGGTCTGACTGGACAGCATGGTTGTTACAAGGGCAGAGAGCGAGAACTGCTAATCTATATTTATTTTGTGGGTAGCCCAAGAGTATCGGGATCATATTCATTCTGAAGCGTAATAATATGAATCTGTGATGAGAATTGTTTATGCGAGATAAATAATGAAAACCCTCTCCTGATAATGGTGCAACCAGGTCATATGCAATAGAAGACTGATAGACCTGTTTTGCTCTGCTCTTTGGGAATATAGATCCGTTAACCATTTCTTCTTGACTTCTTTGCAAGTATCAGGGTCCTGAAAAAGAGTTTCCATCCCTAGGGCTTTCAGTACTGTTTCTACATAATTTAGCCACCCGATCCTTTTGTAATGATCTAGATTACAGCATTGTTTTATAATGGTTTGTGTCAAGTCGACCGTGGTTCTCTGCCATATTGACAGCCATAGGTGGACCAGGGTCATCCTTATTGAGTCTCTCGAGTTAGGAAGCCCCAGTTCAAGATGTAAAATGTGGTTTGGGGCTGATTGTGGTAAAGACACACGATGATTTTTTTAAAAGGAGTCTTCCATTTGCTGCAACGGACCATCGTTAATCATCCCCCAAACACCTGCTCCATATGTAATGGCTGATTTTACTTTAGCTAAATATATGTTTTTAACTGCGTCCAATGGGCTTCCGCCCAGCTTTTTGCGAATCTCTTAACAGCGGTGAGGCTTCTTTGCATGCCCTGGCCTCTTGTCCTTACTAATTTAGACCAGGAGTGGTCCTTTTGAAAGAGCACTCCTAGATATGCAAAGGAGTCCACCACCTTAATTTTCTTGCCCTCCATCTGGAAGTGTGGATGTTTCTCATCTCTAGCCTCTCAGGCCCCAATTATAAATGATTTTGTTTCATTGACTTTCAGGTCAAGGGAAGCAGTAAAGGTGGAGTGAGCTTTCATTAGTTTTTGTAAGGCCAACCCAGTTCTTGCCATCAGTACCGTGTCATGGGTGCATACCAGAATCGGGAGGGGGGTTTGATCAAATTTTGGCAAGTCCAATGAAAGAGCAGACAGGGAGGACTTGACTCCATTCATATAGATTGAAAATAGAAATGGGGCGAGGACACACCCCTGTCTAACTCCCTTTTCGATTTTGAAATGACGAGTGCACTCACCCTTTCTACCATACCTTACACAGGCATTTGTTGCTCATTTACTGATTTTAAGATGTTGTGCATTGGATCACTGCTGTCCAGTGGCCTATCTATGTGCTCTGGAATGTTAGTTAAGAGTTTGTTTCAAACCGGAAGGCCCCTGCTTTGCTATCTCATTGAAAAAGAAACTGCAGTTGTGCCATTAGAGGTGACCTACATAATTATCAAATTCAAAAGCTTTATTACGACAATTAAGTCTTAAAGCAAATACATATAACAATACAAGTGCGTTAAAAACCATGAATTAAAAAACATTAAAATATACAGTATAAATATAATAAAAAGAGGAAAGGACATTTGATTATCCTGAACTGGTACACTATTATACTGTATTAGTAGTTTTAATGTATGAATGAAAACATTTCTATGAAGGGCAAATAAATTCTACATACAACTACTAGTGACTGTGGCCTTATGTATCAACATATGCCCCTATGGGCTCAGAATGGGTAAAAACCATTTCATACATCAAGCCCTTTGTTACTAAATAAAGATTATGCACAATGGCAATACTTATTAACTTTCATTGTCTCAAATCCTGCATAGTTTGTCTCCTAATAAAATGAAACATGTCCATTATTTTCCACTGCTGGACATTCATTTAAATAACTTCTATCACTATCTAGTCAATATCAAAAAGTAGCAATTCTGTTTTCAAGAAAAAAAACACTTTGCCTCAGGGCACCTGTTAAATTGAAATACCTGAAGCCTTCAGGAACTTTACACTATTATCACCATCGAGCGAGAAAAGGAAATCCCTTCTTCTGAGTGGAAGGTTGCAAGTGGGTCTGGTCTCTCTATTGCATAATTTCAGCTCCAGCAGTCATTTATGTGAGCTAATGTATAAGTAGAAGACAATGTTCTACCTCTTCCATGTTCACTCCGGGTATTAAACAGATCATTAATAAATAAAAAAGTTTGCTGACTTTACATTAAACAACTTATAACATGCTTCTAATTGGAATGTACTAACAAAGGGCATCAAGGTGTGTCATTGGGAACTGCAACAAAATGTTCTCATAAAACATTTTGTGAGATGAGTAGCAGAATATCTGAGGGAGATTCTATCACTATCGCTAATGGAAACCATGTTCAATGAGTCAGAAAGTCGAGTAGGAAAAGTGGAAAGAAGGTCTTAGTTTCTGCTAACTACACAGCTTACAGACAGAATACGTTTTTTGTTTTGGTATATTTAAAGGAGTAAGATGGCACAATGGATAATTAATCGGCTGTCCATACCGTCTTGAGTCCTGTAGGAGGAAGGCATGAACCTCAGCTGCCCTTTCTCATCCTTTCATCCTCCCAAATGGCGATTTCTGAAGTCTGTTAGACATTTAAGTGGGTTATAAAACATGCAAGGCAGAGGATCCTATAATTATTTGCCTTCAAGCATAGGAAAAAACATTCCAATATGGCTGACACATAGGTATGAGCACTAATAGCATCCACCTTGGAATGATTTTTCTCTTGCGTGAAAAAGGAATTCCAAGATTACCGTCAAACCTGAGTGTGCCCACATGATTGCCATTGGGAGGGGGGGAGAGCAGTGGTGTCAGTGGCAAGATCTATTGGATTAGTCAACAAGTATTATGATACTAAGGGTTGGGGACATTTAAGCACTTAAGTATTATGAATAAAACTGAGAAAACAAAAATAGCAAAAAAGTGGTGCATTAAGGGTCCATCCAACAGGAGCAGTGGCCAAGCGTCACAGAAATGAAGTGGCTCTAGCCGCAGAAAAAGGTTGCTGGCATAGAAAACAAGCATTTGCAATGCAATAGGTCTCGCATTTACACGAGTTTCAGCTTTTGTTTTTGTTTTTAAAACATAAATAAAAGGTAGTGTCATTTATAATGCCAATAGCTGAAACTTGCGTAAATGCGAGACCTATTGCATTGCAAATGCTTGTTTGTTTGTATTCTGGGATTTCTGGTTCGCTTGAACCCATTATAAAATTAGGACTACAAATCTCAGATTGCAAAGAAAACTCCTCTATACTGGATGAGCCATTCAAAACTATTTAAAGCTCTGCGAGTGACACCCGTCTCTCTCTCTTCCAGTATACTGAAATAGTATCTTGACCAAAGGGCAGAATACTGATGATCGCAAATCCCCAATAAACAAATATATTTGCCCTGAACTTTTCAGAGCATCTTAACGCCCTCTGGGTTTTTCTATGCCTATTGTAATCCGTGGCTTCTGCTGCTAAACCTCCACACCTATGCCGCTTCATGCCACTGTGTAGTGTACCCTAAAACATGTAGGTTCTTTCATGACACTGCGCCCCACTTTATCTGTGCCCTGAGAAAGGGTTCACGCTCTCATTGAATCTCCTCACCTGTGCTTACGCAACTGTACTACAAGTTCCAGAGTCCAATTTTCTAAAACCATAACTCGTGCCTATCTCCCTGGGCTTTTCAATAAGCCATTTATACACTCACTTGTTTTCTGGGTTTCTCCATTTAGGGTATTAGTGGATCGTGTTATTAGAGACTGATGTTCGTTGACTGTGTCAACTCCTCTGACATACGCCTTCTTTCTTAGTTGTAAATACGGCAAGCAAAATGTAACTGACAAAGCAGCTCGAGTCAATGGCGGCGATGCTGCAAGAGGGGGAGAGAGACTGCATTGGAGACGAGCACAATTAAAAACCAGCGCGGTCGGGCACAGAAAAGCGGCAATGGAATGCTCGAGCCCTTCAGGAAATTACACGAGCCTTCTAATTATAAAGCGGCAAGGAAACCTAACACGTGCCTTCTAAAAGGAAACCTGACGCAACACAGATGGCCCTGCACGCCCTGCTGGCTCCCAGCGTTTACCTTGCGGGAGCGGGTGCGATAATTGGTAACACATGGTGCCGCTCGCTCCTGCAAGAGAATAGCTAAATGTGCACGCCTTGCAATAAAAAGCAATGCAAAGCGTGCACGTTTTTGAGGAGAAAAGCTGATCAATTACATGAGGTCCCCTCCTATGCATCTCATGCGCGCTGCATAGGCGAGACCTAAAAGAAGGGCTAGATTTACAAGTGACTGCATTTTAGATGGTTGTTGGTTTAAAAAAAAATGCAGCAACATATCACCCTCCATAAACCATTGAAAGAAGTCCAGGCATCCCTCAGCCCAATGCTGTTCAACGTCTACATGGCCCCCCTCGCACAAGTGGCCCACCATCACGACCTTAACATGGTAAACAACCTTTACAACGAAACTTTTACAATGCACTACCACTACGATGCAACTTTTACAACGCAAACCATTACAACGCATTGCGCTGGGGGGCGCTCTAGGATAGGGAATAGGTTTAATGTACTATCCAACACCTTCCCTACTATCCACGGGGACTGGAGTTGGAATAGTAAATTAAACTATTCACTATCTAGCGCCTCAAAGCACTATGCGTTGTAAAGGCATATGTTGTAAAGGCATGCGTGGTAAAAGCATGCGTTGTAACGTCATACATCCCCTTAACATCATCTCCTATGCTGACGACACCCAGCTCATCCTCTCCCTCACCAAGGACCCACACACCGCCAAAACCAACCTCCACAAGGGAATGAAGGCCGGCGCCGATTGGATGAGGAGCGATTGGTCTGAAGCTGAACTCGGACAAGACGGAGGTCCTCATCCTCGGACCCACCCCCTCAGCCTGGGACGACTCCTGGTGGCCAACCACACTGGGAATAGCACCAACACCCACCGACCATGCACGCAATCTAGGATTCATCCTCGACTCCTCCCTCTCCATGTCTAAGCAGGTCAACGCCGTCTCCTCCTGCTACAACACCCTCCTCATGCTCCGCAGGATCTACTACCCACATACGCCAGACCCAAGACCGACTCGCCTTCAGAAGACTCCTCAAGACCTGGCTCTTCGAGCAGTAGCAGCACCCCCTCCCCTCAGCGCCTTGGGACCCTCACGGGTAAGTAGCATGCATTACAAGTACTCTGATTTATTGATTGATTGAGACATCATCAGTTTAGGCGCTGAGGTCATGATTTTCTCTCTCACTAGTTTATCTATAATGACTCTACTGTCTTCAAATATTCAACCAGCCCAGTTGGTCAGTGCAGAGAGGGAACCTGTGCACAATTCCTCGTGACGACATGTTACTCAACTACTAATATTACATAGAACAACCAAAGAACAGTGAATAAATAAGAGCTAACCACAGGGCTTTAGGAGGGGTGCTCCATGCCCAGTCTCAGCTCTAGCAGTATTTTAAAAACTGATTTTGAAATGGCCCCCTACCGGACCCTATAGTCAAACATTTACAGGCAAAAACACTGATCCTCTTCTGAGCAATGGCTAATAAAACTCTAATGTAAATCATGACAGCGACGGAGTCCTTGTTCGCATTTCACATTTTACTTCATCTTGCATTCACGAGGGTATTTGCATTTCCAGTTGTTATGATTCTATACTATTTATCATGCAACCTATGACTGTGGTATAGTTCATACCGTGAACTGAGTCGCAGCTAGGTGTCTGAGTGAGTGCAGGTGTGAATGGGTGTTCATGATGGGGCACCGGGGTTGTAGCTGAAGGCAGTGGGAGTGTCTGACAGTGACTGTCAATGAGCCAAAAGGTGTTATGGCTACATACTGATGCAATCTATGTAGCAACAGTCACATATGAGCCAATTGTAATTACCATTTTATGTAAAAGTATATGAAGGAGGTACACGGCTTTTAAACAGAGACAGTTCCAATTGGAAAGACTGCTGTATTTGCAGATGAGGAAAGAGGGTGTGTGAGTGTGTGTCCATGTGTGTTTGTGCAGATGCGTGTAATAGAGAATGAGAAAATGCATGGTGAATGGGAAGTGATGCAAGGAAGTAGATGCAGAAGGACACAGTGGCAAGAACATTATGAAAAGGAGAGTTATGACTTGTGAGATATGCAGAAGGAAGAATTAGGGGGAAAAGGGGGCTAGTGACAAAAAGAGTGGGAGGAAAGTGGCCTGAAGGGGAGAACGGAGCTGATTCACATACTGAACACCACTGCCCCTTCTCCAGGTGTTAACAATGTTTAGTTCACAGTCCCTTATTTTAAATATTGTCACATTTTACATTCTAATTATGAACAAAATCATTGTCTGTACTCCTTTATTTGATACTGATAACAAACTTTGGCCAATAGACCTGGCTCGCTTTAGGTGCATGTTTGTTGTTAGGTGGTATGTCTGGATGTAATAACAGAAAACTCACAGCCACCCGAATACTGTTTGGGGCGTTGGTGGGTGGGTGGTGGTGTGTGAAGCACAAGGGGTTTCACGTATTTAAGCCACGCCATTAGGTCACACCTCCTGGAACAGATTCTTTGAAGGGATGCCCCCAAATGTTCATCCCACTGATCAATCGCATTGCAAAAGGATGATGTATTAGAGATATATGTGCTGTGCATCTGTTGGAAAGCAACAACGTGCCTTGAAAAAAGGTTGGAGCTAAATTGGCAGAAGCAGGGTCGTAAAGTTGCTCGTCACCATGAGTTGTTCGATCTTGCGGATAACCATTTTCTTTGCCAAAAACATTGTTGTGTGGTACCGAGTACAGCGCTTCCCAACACAATGTCTTGACTTGACCTCGCGTGGCACAATCCCAGAGACCTCTTTGTTCCCTGTCAATTTGAGAAAATCTATTTTTAAAATGGGATGTTTGAGGGGCCCACTGTGTTGGTGTGAAAGCGGTGGGAAATCATGTCACACATAGCTCAATTTGAGGTTTCAGATGTGCAATCACATCGGAATCAATCAGGTTCCGGACGAAATTGTGCACCAGGAGTTCAAAAGTTCAAGAGTGGCCCTCTTTCTGAGACACAATGGCAAAAGCACCGATTTCCTCACTGCACGGGCAGAATACCAACCAGTAAATCATTTCTCTGTGAAATGTGTAAATCTCCAAAACACCTTCACCTGCGGCTCCTATCTCTAGGAGACGAGCACCGGGGTGTTCTGCCAGCGCCACGCTCGGCTGAGCCCATTCATGCAGACCAGAGAGCTGCTTACCGCGCACAATGGGCCCCTTGGTGCTGGCAACCTCGAGCAGCCGCTCCATCGGTGGCAATTTGCTTCGTGCCAGGAAATCCCAAATCCCAAAGTGATGAGTTTCGAGTTTCTTGGGATGCAAGCGAGCTCCGCTCACGAGCGCTGCTAATTAGGATGTGAAACGTTGCGTGCATGCATGGCTGGGTCGCGCGGAGCTGTGGTGTGCCAGGCGGGGAATCGAACCCGTCGCACAAAAACACGCTCCTGTGGAAGCCTCCTGCAGAGACGGCCCGGGGTGCACCTCTCGCGCCCGCCTCGCGCTCAGTGTTTCTCATCTTCGTGGATCTACCCTGATCCCAGTCTAGAAGCACTTGCTTGTCGAAAAGACGCCACAGATTTCAAACCATTGATGTATAGGACAAGTGTGTTCGAGTGTTGTGTAATGGGCCTGTGTCACAACCTCAAACGTGGTGCACGCATACACTATCATGCATCGTATGTTTTTGTAAAATGCAGGTTTCACGCGCTATATAAATGACATTTCCATACAATTACTATGGGAATACAAGTGAGGCTTCCAGTATGATTTAAATGACATGTTATTATTTTCATTCTTATCAAGCAAGGGCCAGAGCATGTATGTTCTTTGGTTAAAACGACTCAATTTAATGGACAGGAGAGTACATTGCTATTTAGAATTCATCGTGCAATTTCTAGGATGATTTTTGTCAAATTATCACGCTTTATATTCCCGTTAATTAACAAGTTCTTGTGCAGATTTATTCTTGCGATCCTTCATGATTCATCCAATTACAGTCTTGATTGAAACCCATTTACACATAAATCGGCCCTGTGCTAGGATTCTGGTTGCTTACTTCTTGTGGTGTTCCTTCCAGTTTAGTTGCTAGGTAATGGAGATGCTGCATTAGAATGCAGGAGGACTTGAGCACTGTACTTGAAAGTATAAGGACGTGTTCACTGTGGCCCCAGACAATAAGGTTTGGTGCATCATCGGTGTATTTAACACTTGTTCTAAGGAGCTCAGAAAAGGTACTGGCAGAAATAAATAGTAAATGTATTTGAAGCACGCATAGTTTTCCTAAGCACAGGAAATATTGGAGGAACATGATTTTTTTTCATTGAAATGGGGATTCATAGCTCTCAGATGGAGACTAGGTCACGTGGAAGTATTGACATTTTAGTAAACATCACAGTGCATTTGTAAACTTTCCAATTCCTGATCATAGGCCTGGGTTTCTACGCCCTAGTTTGGAAGGCACGGTTGCCTCAGAACCAAGACCGGCTTCACATATTCCAAGCACTATGGAGACTCTTGGCAGCTGCAAGGATCAGAATGTCTTTGCCCCTGTTTAGTTTTGTTCAATGCCTTCATCCTTATTGAGTTTCTGTGTTAACAGCAGCCAAGTGTGAATGTCCAGAGAGAACCACTCACTTCTGAAAGATGTTGATTTATTGTGCTCTGCACCCTAGGCAGCTACAGAGCTTTCATCACAGGTGTAGAAACTAATACATAACAGGATCATGGAATTAGGTGTATTCAGAGGCTATTGCTAAGCCTTCAGAACACCAAGCCGAAAGTATCCTTAACGTGGTGTATACATTCCAGGCAGTCACATGGGTTCAGCTCAAGATCTATACTTATGCCCCCTTTCCAAGGGCTGCATAGGTCCGGTTCGGCTGGCAGCAATGCCCGGAGGCGAATCATGAACTGCAAGGTGTACTGCATACCCAATGTTTTCTTCCATGAGCATTTTCTTCTGTCGAAGGTTGAAAAATATATCGAGGAATAATGTTCTGCAACTGAAGATTAACATGGGGCAATATGTGAGGGAACGCTCGTAGCTATTATAGTCCCCATTTGTTAAGGAGGATCTCTAAATAGGAAACCATTGCTGTATCCCAGACGCACCAAAGATTTTGGTACTTCATGGTCAACAATACCCTAGTAGGAGTTTTGCAAATGTTGGACTCGAAGCGTTGCTGTTTCACTTTGGAGCACCTAGAGGATGTATGGATCTCAATTTTTTATATGGGATGCTGTCAATTATAAGTGCAATTTCCATTAATATATTCACTTTTACTTTTGCCTTTGATGTAAATAGCAGCCTTGTTTCCAGATTAGTGCAAGCTAGCTGTTGAGCAGTTAACACAAGTAAGATCTGCGTCTTCTCTTTGAGACTATACTATTTCAGAAGTTGCTGTACTACACTTTCTTCATACCCATATTCAGTTATAAAACACATCCCTACCTACACACAGGATTCTTTGATCGACTAAATATTGGTTAATGTCCACTGTAAAGTAGAAGTAACAGTTGTGTCACCTTTCCTTTCGACTCTGGGTCATTTATACATGTGTGGAATAGGATAATGTAATCCATAATTTAAAATGAATGCCATTAAGATAAGAAATACTTTTTGTCCTAACATCACTTTTGCCGGCCGTGTGTTATGAGAATAAAACAATAAATAAGTTTTGCATTTCAATTTTTTGATATTTATGATAAGAAACAGGTTTAATATGTTTGTTTATGTTTATGTTTTGTGCGATTTTTTATAGCGCACAACTACCCGGGGGTGTCTCGGCGCTCAATGCTATGTATACTAATATGTAAATTGGCTTGAAAATATCAAATCAGAGAGCAGGTAATAGCTGCCTATTTAGTTTTGGTACTTATTAGATATGAAATCTTGCATGTCCCAAAGAGCTTAAGTTACTTAAATAGATTTAATGAGAATGAATAGCATCCCCACTTTTAAATGTGGACTTAAGCCACTTAACACCTCTCCACATTTCTAAGTGGCCCTGCCTAAGCCATCTGACATGCCAAGCCCTTCAAGAGGAAGAAACACCAAATGGAAGAAGCTGGGGAGATATTACCATGTGCTCACCGACTAGAGCTTTGGAACTAAGGGAAAAGATATTACATAACTACTTTCAATGAAAGTCTTTTTACTAAGTCTGTTTTCCTACTCTTTGGGTCCTCTAGGGATAATGCAACAAACCTAAATGACTCTCAAGTGGACTGAGCAAAATTGTTTGGTGACAGGTGGGGATGGAAGCCGAAAAGAGTTGTTAACCATATTTCTCTCTTGAGAAATGCTGGATTTTAATTTGCTAAAATTGCCGCAACAATTGAGGAAGCATAGAGTGAGCGAGTACTTTAGTGTTTTATTAGGGTCGCCTGCCAATCACATTGTGTTTCTCCTTCTGAAATAATTTGTTTATACTAAGTTCCCCCTGAACCATCTTGGAAAAAGAACAAGGTAGAAAATAATGCTTCCTGATAGAGAAACTAGCAGAGCTTCTACTATCTTTGGGTAAATGCTTGTCCTTTAGTGTCTGATTTCAAGATATCTAGGTTTGGGGGAATTCGGGGGGGGGGGGGTAAATGTCCTGAGAAATGTTTATTTACAATTCACATTTCCATGGTCTCTTTTTGTGTCTTTCAAGTTATGCACATCTCTTTTCCTTTCGTACTCTTAATATCAAGAATGGATGTGTTTGTGCCTGAGAGATTGAAAGAAAGCTCAGTGAGTACATACATCTGCTGTTGGAATGTGTGCGTCACTTAAATGTCATAGGCTAAAATCCTTTAAAACCAACTTTGCAGTTCACTGTTCTGTTTCTTAGGAACTGAGACACAAGCTTTATCTGTGTTGTACAAGGTCTAGCACAAGTTTACAAAATCGATAAATCAACTGGTTAAATTTATAGTTTTGCTTCTTACGCAAACAAAATATCTAAAACTTTTGTACAATTTTCCCACACACATTATGATACAATTAATTAATTTTCAGTTTTTTTCTACCACAAATGTTATTGGTAAGCATTAGATAGTAATAGGGGTCCATTCATGGGTTGGGAGAGTGTAGAGAGAAATACCGGAAGCAGATCTTGAGTGAAGAGGATGGCAAAACTGTCAAGAAGATAAAAAAGTGTGTCAGTAGAGTAAATAGGTACAAGAGAAGGAAGCTAAGAGGGTTTGAGACTGTGGATGTCTTTACGATCAATGTAGAAGACATCTAAACTGAAAGCATTGCAAGTAGAAAAATAGTAAATAGATGTAAAGAATATTTGCATTCTTTTTTACTTATTGTACCACCAGCTGGCCTCAAGTCAATTTTTTTAATTAAAAAGATACTATCTAAGAACATGCCCATACTGTGATCAGTGACTACATACATCTCAACTGGATCATCAATACATCTTTATCTTGTAATGCTGTTTTGCTTGAATATGAGATACCTTGAAAAAACAAAAGACACAAGGTGTTAGATCTGACTTTTCCAACAGGTTTATCCCCAGACTTTTTGGCCTCCTGTTTTGGGTCCTGTTTTGCTGGTTTTATGACTCTGGGCACTTTTCCACTGCTGAACAGTGCTAACGTGCATATGCTGTCCCTGTAAATTGTACTTGTGGATTGTGATTCCATGATTGGCATATCTGATTTACTGGTAAGTCCCTAGTACAGTGCACTGTGTGTACCCAGGGCCTAGAACTCAAAAGCTGCTAGTGGGCCTGCAGCACTGATTGTGCCACCCACACGAGCAGCCTGTAAATGTAACTCAGACATGCCACGTCAGTGTCTGTGCACAGTTTGGTACTGTTATGTTGAACTGGCAAGTGCACCCACCTGCCAGGCCCTAACCTTCCCTTTTCTTACATGTAAGGCACCCCTAAGGAAGGCCCAAGGTAGCCCCATGGGCATGGTGCATTGTATGTGAACGGTAGGACATGTACTGAGGTGTGTGACATGTCCTGATAGTCTTTCAATAGTGAAAAACGAAATACACTGTATTTTACTATCTGTCCCAAAGGATAGAATGGGAGTTTATTTGTAAGATCTGATAAATATAACTTACAATTTGGACAAGGTAGAAAGTTGGAGTTTAGCATGCCTGAACTCAGGATATAAAGATGCATCTTTCAGTAAGGATGAATTTTATATTCTGTGTTTAAAAATACCACTTTTAGAAAGTGGGTATTTTCTTGCTTAGCCACCCAGTGTGCCTCTGCTAGCTTTCTGTATTGAGTGTCTGGCTTTGGAGTGACAGGGGCCAGGGATGCGAATTCTCTAGGGGGGATTGGGTTGATGTGTGTCCTGCATTTCTTGAATGAGTCAAAGCTGGGCTGAATAGACCTGGCTGCATTTAGAGTAGGGGAGGAGATTTCCTTGCACCTGAATGGGCCTGGTGTGCCTTACACAATGCTGACTCCACTTCCTGCCGGGAAGCTGTACCAGAGAGGCCAAACTGGCTTTGGCTGGGCAAAGAGCTTTTCTGCCACCAGAGAACAAAGGAATGTGTGCTATAAAAAGTGGGTCCTAGACCCAGACATTTAGATTACTTCTGGAATTCAAGAGGAACCTTTTCCAAGGGGAAGAGCTGGAGAAACTGAAGGAAAAGTACTGCCCCTTTGCTGTGCTGCCAGCGGTTTGCCTGCAGGGGCTGTTTCTGCTAAAGAAAGGACAACAACTTTTCTGTGTGCTGTGTCCCTTGTTTGTGGAAGATCTCCAAGGCCTTGACGTAGAGCTTGCCTCCTGTTCTGAAGTCTCAGGGACACAAAGACTTCACCCCCAGTCCCACCAGAACTCCTTTGCTGGGAGTTCTGACCTGCCAAGAGGTGCCTGCCAGTTTTCTGGGCCTCTGGAGGTTGTTTCTGGGGCTGGAAACTGCAAAAGATTAAAGAACTATGAAAATCAATGCATTGCCTGGATCCAACGCATCACATTGGTGCAAGAATATTTTCCAACGCATCGCCACAGCTGAAGAATTGACACAGCACCTGCCGGTGGCTGAAGTATTTGCTGTGCGACGAGTCCTTTGAACCGATCTCCGACGTCCGAGATCACTGCACCGACTCGGATGCAGACCCTATTGTGTAAGAACCGACGCATCAAGGGGACGTGGCTGGAATTGTAGCAGTGCATCCCGGATCTCCACACATCACATTGTCCAGGATCGTCATGCATTGCATCGAGGCACCAGGTCTGTCGCAACACTGGGGGACACAGTAAGAAACTGACGCAATACCTCCCCACACAGTAGGAAACTGACGCACCACCTCCTATCCTGTGTGAAAGGAACCGACGCATCATCTTTCCTGCGACCCTTTTCACTTGTATTTTTGACGTATCCAAGGCACTTTGTGTTGAAAGTATCACATCCACCATTTTCTATTAACAGAATTATTTCTACTTTTTAAAAGTCATATTTTCATTACTGTATTGTGGATTGTTGTCATTTTGGTCTTGTTTGGTTTAGATCAGGGGTCTCCAAACCGGTCCTGGAGGGCCGGATCCATGCCAGATTTTTAAAATTACTACATGTATCTCAATGGGGATATTCAAAAAATCTGGCATGGATCCGGCCCTCCAGGACCGTTTGGAGACCCCTGGTTTAGATAAAGATTATTTATGTTTCTAAACTGGTGTGGTCTCCATTTATAGTGTTTTCACTGTATTACTGGATGTGTGCACAAATGCTTTACACACTGCCTCTGAGATAAGCCTGTCTGCTCGTACCAAGCTACCCAGGGCGTGAGCAGCGATTATTTCAGGAGTGTATCCCCCGTAGCCTGAATGGGAAGAAGGCTCCCTACTTGGACAAAGGTGCAAATCATTGCCAACTAGAGATCCTTATATATAACAAGAGGTGTTTGGCAAACAGAAACAGTTCATTTAATTAAACACAGAGGCTGGGAGAACAATTGCAGACATGGGGTCTGAGGACTATCTCAACTTCGATAGATCTGAGAGGAGTTTATATACAATTCAATAAATACCATACATTTTTCTGACAATCCTTGTAGGGTAAGGAATGTGAGTTGCTGTCTTTAGATCGTAAATACATTTATTCAATGTGGAATCTAGGAGATTACATTGACACAATGCGGCCAGTTGGTAACGTGTCCAAATGTTCGGCATCTGGAGCACATGATCACTGCTTTTACTCTGTGTGCTGTGTTCTGATTTGCTATATGTTCCTTACTTATGTGGCATCTGACTTTGAGGTGTTTTTGGAGCTTGCGTACCCTTCCAACCTTGTGTGCTTTTTTGGAGCCAAACTCCCTGGACCATTGCGATGTCTCTGCACCTACATGCCTGTGGCATGTCAATCAGTGACCTCAGGCCTCAGTCTCAGAGCCTGCCTGACTATGTATTTCTAAGTCAGGGTCGACGTGGAGGTCACAACAGATCAATTTGTAAACAACAATGAAATCTCGTTATATGCATAAATGTATCGCTCTTCATATTGACATCGACTTTCTCAATATTAACAGCTGCATCCCTAGGGAACTATGTGAATAGTGAGCTGATCTATTTATTATTAGATAAAAACTCTTTAGAACACACACACTGAATTAAAAAAAATATATTTATATCTACCTACAAATGCAACACCTTGGGAAACACTCAAATTTGTTTTTACATTTCCCAAGTAGACCCAAAAGCCTGTACAATAAACAGCAGAAAGCAAAGAAAATTGGCACTTGCTTCTACGTTGAACACCAACTTGGCACTCTGTCCTCTTATTGATGGTGGTATTGATTTTTCTGCACTTCATCCGTAGCCCTTGATATGATCCAGCTAATCCTGCATTGGAGACCGATCTGAGCTTGTGCGTCTCTACAGCTGTACTTGAATGTCAAACTGTGGAAAACACTGTATTTCCAGCAAAAATAAGACGCAAATGCTGAATCTAGACCTGTGGCAGGATTCCTCAAAAATGCTATGATTGGCATTACGGCTGCCGGATACAAAAGATGATAAGTGTCTATGGGGCTCTTGTAGGACTTGTCCGCTGATGGATAAAGCCACTTCATATGTGCCTGTGTGATTGTACTAATAATTAACAGTAAGAAACTGAATGTCCTTCCCTGTAACACAACTGAAGCATGCTATTGACTGGAAATGCAGTCATATTTCTTCAGAAGTGAAAGGTCTTAGAAAAACAGTTTGAGGCATTGACAGTGGATGAAGCATACGTTTACTGAAGCAACACATTTTACATCCATGTTACTTAGAGGAAGAATGACCAATTAATACTTCATGATGTGTACCATCCGGACTTGATGGCACACTGCATGAAATTCAGGACGCTTTCCCTTGTCTACTGTCGCCCTGCAGTAGTGTATTGTCACATGTATGGCATTTGCCCATTTAAAAAGAAGCAAAACCCGATGCCTTCTTCTTCTTCTAAAACCTAACAATGCTCTGGGTACGCAAGGATGTTATGACCCATTAGGTGCCGGGTGTATACATAAAACCTAGCCTGTACATAAATATTGCATTAAACTATGGCTCTCTCTGTCTCCCCAAATCCCTAGCTAGCTTGTCTTTGATCCTCGTGTCTTATTGCCATCTCTGCTTTGAGTGCATCTTTGCCATATCTCTGCTGCTGGCTGTAGTCCCCCTGGAGCAGCTCTGCAGTCCTAACATTGCGTATAGAATACAGTAGCAGGGTCTAGTGTAGACAAGCGAACACCAGCAACCCACAGTCCAGTCTGCCTAAAATATTTAAACGTCGGAACACTTGACAGTCATTTATTTTTTCTAACTGAAAGACCTTTCATGTAATCTTAAAGATTTGGTGTTAATGTATGAAGCAAAGTAAAATTAAAAACTACAAGTGAAATAAATGTGTTCCTACAAACAAATATATAAAAATTGAAGTTTTCTGTTTCAGGGTAAAATATATTTTCTTGTTTATTAACAATTTTTGTTTCTGATTCCAACAATCAATAATTCAGTTGCACAGCAATACATGCAATTCTGATAAACCCTGAATGCTCCTGCTGCACAGAACGTTTCATAACCTTCCTCTGGTAACACTAACACACACACAGACACCCTCCCTCCTTCCCTCTCCACCAACGCTGTTTCAGGTACCAAAGATCGACTGTTCCAATTAACAGCAAGATGCACGCCTTCCCCCATGCAGCAACACACACACATGCACACACACGCACTGCCAAGCGTTTGTAGGAAAACAAACCTTTTATCCCCATCTAAAAATGCATTTCTTGATCTTTCAGCAGCCTCTTTTACATCCTTTTAGACTATAGCTTAAGAGTATTCACCAGAAACATTTTGACCCTAACTTTATCGTTTGTTTGCAATTATTATTACTCTAAACTGATGCCATAGCAACATGTGAAAGAAAGTCGAAGGATGATGAAAGCTTTGCCACTAGACTGGATGCCTCAGAAAAAAGTTTCTCCTACGCTTTCTCACAACAACACATAGGAAGGACTCTTATACATGGCCTCCAGCCACTGTGAATTCATCGGGCCCTTCGCCAAAACAAAAGATTGCTTTCAGTTTTCTTTTCTTTTATTCTTTGTCGAAGAATGAGAACAACACCATCCGTAAGCTTTATAGCACATGATTTGTGAAATAATACAACACCTAAACTCAGAATAGACGGGGAAGAGTTATTTTCTTCCGACGAGCAGCCCTGAAAGAAGCGACTCACACCTGGCATTTAAAGCCACAGACAAGACATGTCGCTCCCTGTTAGTCACCATTCAAACACACACTGCAGACTCTATTACATCAAAAGTTCAAAGAGACAGACGCTCTTAGATCTGCCAGACGAGTGCTGACCTTACAAGCGCAGACACACTGAAGGAATACTCGGTGACCACCCATCGCCTGCTAATGAAATATACAGCAAAACACAGCAGGGCTCCCAGCAGGAAACTCCAAAGGACTACCGTTCCTTTCTGCTTTGATAACTTTGTTAATATTGGATTATGAAGAATGTTTCTTCCTGTCTAATTGCACCCAAAGCTTAGCCACAGTTTCACAGTACGCCGCCTACTATTAGCATCAGGCCTATTTATACTGCTTATGGTAACCACTGCAGACAGCGTTTAAACACTGTACTTGTGCTTCTTGCAACACTGACAGCAGCGGACAACTAAGCATATTTGAAGATGTAAATATATCATAAGCCTTAGATCACATACTTCTTTCCAATTACCAGTTGGAAGGTCCTGGGAGAATGGTACATCAATGGCGGAATTATCTAATTACGAGTTAAACCCCGTCGAATGTTCAATTACCACGCGGTACCATTTTTGGGGTTCATCAAACCATATAGAAATTCCCAACGACCCACTGCTTCTAGTGATAAATGTATGTGGGGACCTCAGGGTGGGGTGCGTAAGGGTGGCACTGGACTGGAGGGAGTAGGGAATTGAAGGGGAAGCCTAGTTCTTGCAGGTAGAGTCATTGTATGTTCCCACTCCAGAAAAAAATGCAGTGTTACCATCTATTATTACTGCATAGCAAAATCCGGTCCTGTGTTCCAACACCTGGGAAAGCCAAGTGCGGGATCACCGGCCCACTCATGATCAAGCGGAATGGATTAGTGACTGGCAATCATGCCCATTGCTGGAAAAGTAAGAAATAAACCATCAGTATTTTATAAGGACATGGATACATGCAAATCACTGAACCATGCAAAGGCTCTGCTTCCCGGGTACCACCGGCACTCTTTCACTCAACTCGTGATACAAATGTTTAAGGAGGTGGCCTATAATTGGTGATGAATGTTGCTGTGAAGACTACCCTGTCCCCTGTCAGAAATACCACGATCACGTCTCTGGTAGCTCGATAAGCAGAATGTTCATATCTAAAGCACTGTCTGTGTGTTTTATTAGACAGGGGGGGTTCAATATCATATCAAGATGGAGGATGTTCGTGAAGGAGAAGATAACAAACACTAGTCTGTTATCTCTCTGGTTCATGGGGTCCTCAGTTGCAGCTGCACTTCTAGAATGCTTTTTGCAGGAACTAAAAATGAAAGGCAGTGACCACAGTTGAATATTAATTGTGCCATTGGTCTTAACAAAAAAAGAGGTCTCTTAATTTGGTAGCAAATAAAACCAGTCATAATTGAGATGCATCAATCCTTTTACTTCCCTGGGTCTCAGTCAGGGATGTCAATTCACCAAAATGACAGGGATCGCGCATGCAACATTCCACACCATCTGACTTTTACTTTCACTCACACACTTACATATACAAACACATTCACACATGCACACACTGGGGTATATTCACAAGAACATGTGATAACTACCGCAAGAGTAGCGTAATGCAACTTTTAACATCGCAGTCTATCGCGGGAAAATCACCCTGTGTCAATGTGGAATTCACAACATGGTGGCAGCATGCAATAGACACCAAATAACTCAGCAAATGTCCACATGAAAATCAACGCCACACCGTCAAAATGAGATAAGCAAACACTAAAAAAACATGCGATGAGGCCAACTGCGGTACAAAAAGTATTGAAAACCAGCCACAGGCCTGTAAATCCCACGCGTCTGGCGGGACAAAACACCACAAACACCACAGAAAAAAGACACCAGAAACAAGCCAAAGCAAGTAGCAACATGGATGTACCCTGACCCAGCACAGAGACCAACTTGAACCCCACAACTGCCACAGACTACCAGCAAGGAACAACAGGGTTTGGGAAGGCCAAGGAGAAGAGGGAGAGGAAGACAGGGTGCAGACCACAGGAAAACTAGACCAGCGTCACTGAGGTGACGGACATAACGAGCAACTGACCCACTAGCAAACCATTTGGATTGCAGCTGGAGTACTGAGGAGGCCAATCCAGGAGGCCACTAGGTGCCGGCATGATGTGACTACCTAAACAAGGCACCAACCCGCAGTAAGGCAGCAACAGCGACAGGAGGTGGCAGTCCAGCGCCACAGGAGGAGCTGGAGGAAACCCAGGCCACAGTCATCAGTGTGGGGATGGTGCAAGGAGTAGGGAGTACGGACATAGCTTGAGAGGACCGGACACAACCTCAACAGGGTGTGCAATGAACAGGGACTGGGGTGACGGGGGGAGATGGGAACAATGGCATACATGCACAAAGAGGTGTAGCATTCTGCACACCCACAATCACTCAGGATCATGTCCCAGGTCCCCTTGGCACACTGCAGCACACACATAGCACAAACAGCACACCCACATTGACAACAACGTTAAAGAACGTGCATAGCCGACACTGCAGAACAGAGGACACAACTGGCTCCGCACATGCACAGAAACATGCCTACTACATCTGACAGAGCCGGAAACTGTGAAATGGAAATGTACACGTATGACCTCACATTCGTCATGTAGTCCAAATGTACACTGTCCAGCAGAAGAATCCAGCACCCCCCAAACAGTCACAATGTACATTGCCATACAGTCTGCATGCAAACCAGGACAATGCACCAACATACATGTCAACACAAAGTCAACATGCACCTTCCCTTCACATCACAGAGGGGCACACAACACCTTCAGCAGAGCACAGAATACAACACATCAGTGATGCCTGAGAGAACCACCACACCGTCGACACCGACTCCCTACAACAGCCCATGGATATCTCACGCAACCCCCCACCAGGTCCCGGCCAGCCAAGCTACTCAGGGGGGAGCACCGAGCCTGCAACAGACCACACAGCAGGAAGCACCCGCAGGTACAGCTGGCTAATGACACTTCACCCACCCACACATGTCACCCCAATGCCATGTGTCAGCACGCCATCAGGAGGTGGCCCAACTGGTGTGGGTCGAACCCATGGAATGCGAACTAGGACACATACGTCGGTGTCTATCACCCTTCAGGGCCCACCCACACTCCACTAAGGAGACCCAGACTGCCATAGTGACAAATGCAGATGCACATTCACAGGACAGAACCACGCCCAGGGGAGCTCAAATAGCAGTCACACACCCATGTTGGCTATGCGTACGATGGCCCTGGCCACTCCCCTTATGGACTGAGTGGGTGACGACAAAGCTACATGTCCAAGCTCCAACCCCCTGCCTGCGGTGACATATCTGCATCCGATGTACCAGCACAATGTAATGTCGTAGGCCCCAGGGCCCTCATGCATACAACAAGACCACGGGGACACACGCTGATATCAGGTTGAACTGGCTACCGACACATGAGCCTGGCCCCTTTATTGGCAGGGCCACATGTACAGTGACGCCTGTGCTGGATTATTATTATTATTATTAAATTACATTTATATGGTGCAACAGCTACCAGGAGGTTTCCCGCCGCCTACGGACCCATGCAGGAAAAAGGAGAACGAAAAGTCAGGGCACAGAGGTTGAATAGCCACATTTCGAGGCTTTTTGGGAATTTGGCATAATTATGTTCTAAACGAAGTGACAGTGGAAGAGAATTCCCTTAAGACAGGGCCAAGTAAGCAAAGGACCAACCACCAATACGATGAGTTTGATCCTAGGGAAGGTAAACTTTGCCTGTTTGGATGATCTAAGAAGGAGAGAAGGAATGTACAGGTGATTTAAGGAACTAAGGTAAATAGGAGCTGTACCGGCATTAATACTGTGCATGTAGCAGAGGGCTTTGAATTTGGACCGATTTTCTATCTTAAGCCAGTGTAAGTCCCGGAGAGTCCCTGTGATAGAGGCCATTCGGAGTAGCTGGCAAAGAAGTCTGGCCGCCGAGTTTTAGACCACTTGCAGCCCCCGGATCACCTCCTTGTTGGCACCTAAATACAAAACATTGCCGTAGTCCAGTCTGGACATGATTAGGGCTTGAACCACAGTTTTTGTGTCAGTGGTGGCAGCATCCATACATTTTTTAAGCCATTTCAAAATTACAAAGCAAGTTGAGGCAACCTTGACCGCTTGCAGTCGCATAGACAGTTGATCATCTATAATAATGCCAAGGTTATGAATAGACTGAGAAGGTTGGCGGAGGGCACCCATTTGCAGAGGCCAATGTTGTAGGCCCCAGAGAGCTTTCTTTCCTCAGAGAATTATGAGTTCAGTTTTTCTTCCATTCAGCTTTAACTTTTTAGTGTGCATCCATCCAACAATTTCTTGTAAACCTGATTGAAGAGAGGATACATTAGAAATGTCTTTAGTTGATAGAGAAAAGATGAGCTGGGTGTCATCAGCGTATGAATATATGGTTAGCCCTGCCTCTTTGGCTAGGGTCACCAGAGGGCTGATGTAAATGTTGAAGGGCAGAGGGCTGAAAATAGAGCCCTGAGGAACTCCATAAGGGAAAGCATGGGATTTGGAGCTGGCCGTTGGGGTGAAAACCTGAAACGTTCGGTTGGATAGAAAGCTCGCCAGCCATTTCAGTGCTATGCCGACAATGCCTTTAGAATGTAAAACTTGAAGAAGGGTCTCATAGAACACAGTGTCAAAAGGGGCACTCAAATCCAGTAATATGAGTGCCACTGTGTCTCCCCTATCAAGCCATTGGCGGATAGTTTTGGTGACTTCCAGAAGCGTGGATTCAGTGGAAAACCTCGTTCTGAAACCAGATTGGGACAGCTGTAAGATGTTTTGGGAGTCCACAAATTGTGTCAATTGGCGGTTGATATGTTTTTCCAAGATTTTGGAAAAGTAAGGGAGCAACGAGATCGGACGGAAGTTGGAGAGAACTTCCAGATCAGCATTAGCTTCCTTTAGCAAAGAAAGGATCATAGCATGTTTCCACACAGCTCAAACTACTGCTTCAAGAAGTGAGGCATTGAGAAGTTCCATAATAAGTCTAAGAATTGGAAGGTACAATTTTTTAAGAACAGAAATTGGAAAGGGATCCTTAGGGGAGCAAGATTTGATACTAGTTAGGATGTGATTAAAAGACATAATATAAAGGGGTAACCAACTGTTGAGCATATTATCAGTTCTATCTTTTTGTCCAATGTACCAGGAGAAGGAATAGAGTCTGACGGTGTATTTTCGGTCTTGGAAAGTGGTACTCCAATAATATCAAATCAAGAGTAGATTTTGTCAATTTTATCTATAAAAAACACCGCTAGATCTTCACATTGGGTTTCGGTAAGCTCTTGAGGCCCGGGCTGGTGTGTAGTGCCAGACAGTTCTTGCACCACCTTGAACAAGGTTTTGAGGCTGTTATGAGACAGCAAAATTGTATTGTTTATGTATTCAGCGTGCGCTGCATTACAGATGGCATGGTAATCTTTGATGGCCTGTTTATAAGCATGTTTTGACGCCGGAGCGAAGTCTTTTCTCCAGCTTCTTTTTTTCTGTTTTGAGTTTGTCAGAGAACCATGGGGCAGGGGGGTGATGACTAGTTATTTTGTTCTTAGACACAGGAAGGCAGGTGTCAATGGAGGAAGTTAGCCAGCTTTGGATAGCGTCAGCGTCTATAGTACTAACTATGGTAAAAGCCGACATAGAGTGCTGAAGGTGAAGATTAAGACAGTCAACATTAGTTTTTTTCTAGTTCTGAAACCAGATTTACCAGCGGTGGCGGACGAAGGCTCACGTCCCCTCTCCCGTTTTAGCTTAAAGCCAACCAAAAAGTGATCAGACCATAGTATGGGGAGAGCTGGCTCACATAATATTCGCCTTGTTGGAAAAGACAGGGTCCAATTGGTGACCTGCCTTATGGGTGGGGCCAGAATTACATAAAAAGACGTTCAAGGCGGCCAAGTCAGTAATTAAAGTGGAGCTAATAGTACAGTTGGGATCATTAAAATGTAAGTTAAGGTTTCCCAGAATCGAAAAGTTGGTGGCATCTAGCATTAGGGGAGCAATGAGGTATTGAAAAGCAGCTGCCCAAGCTCCAGCAGGACCCGGGGGGCGATAAATCAGAGTCCAA
Source organism: Lissotriton vulgaris (assembly GCF_964263255.1). Taxonomy (NCBI): domain Eukaryota; kingdom Metazoa; phylum Chordata; class Amphibia; order Caudata; family Salamandridae; genus Lissotriton; species Lissotriton vulgaris. Next base: position 115,214 of record NW_028251723.1, read on the forward strand.
GAGAAAGTAAATGGAGATGTAAGAGATAGTTTAAAAAGACAGGCTTCACAGTCATTGAGAGGGAGCTCTTCCCATTCACATGAGAAAGTCTTTTTAAAAATAATTCCTATGCTCCCTTCTATTTTATCCACACGGATCGTGTAGTAAGGGGGTAGGGCAATAGCAATGTCTGGCCCAGACCTAGCATTAAGCCAGGTTTCGGTGAGAAAGATGGCATCAGGCTGTAAATCCATAAGTATATTGTGAATATATCTTCTTTATGTTTAGGAAGGGACCTACAGTTAATACTAAAGAACAAAAATTATTTGATGGGCGCTGCATCATTGTTAACAGAAGAGGAAGTAAATTTATTTGGACAAATGGGGGGATGTTCTTGTGGGGTACGGAAGCAAAAGAGAAGCCACAGCAAAGGCAAATAGAGGAATGGTTATTTGGTGCCAAAAATTCACAGTTGTGTCGCTTTGGGCAAAGAGCGCGAAGGTCTTTTTGAGAAAACAAGTGGTGAACATTTAGATTTTGCACAGGGATTGTGGCCCCTGGTCCAGGCCGGACACGGACGGGTGCAGACGGGCTTGCCTTTGACGCGCCAGCAGCGTGTAGCAACCACCATGTGAATATATGGGAAAGCTTGTAAGCAGCCCCCGCCTCCCTACACCTCGAACCTCGAAATGAAAAATCAACCGCCTTTGCTCCCTCAACAGCAAACGGGAAAACCTGCGGTGGACCAGGGAGCTTGCGGTAATAAAGGGGGTCTGAAATGCAGGTAAGCAAGGAGAATGTGCCAACAGCTTAAAAATGTGCAAAATAGCGTTAAACCAATTATTTAAAAACAAAGATTAAAAGAACAGTTAATTTTTTTTAAAAGAAAGAAGGAAAACTGCCTCAGAGCTGGCTCTCGTTTTTCAATGCGTGTTCGGATGTGTATGGGGAGAGTGTAAGCCATTCCACACGGAATGTCTGGTGCTGGCAAACACTCAAACATTGGACACCAGTGCTACGGAAACTGAAAAAACATGCATAACAGAGTCAACTGCTGAGCAACATGGAGTGAGCCGGAGAAAGTCCAGAGGACAGCCAACATTCAAACAGAAGTGTCCGTGAGTTGCAGTGCACTGGGGTTGGGACACTAGACATGAGCGCGCTCATGTGAAGAAAAAGTCTTGGATTGTGTCCCTTCGATATGTTCCTGATTCAGATGCAGTGGGGTGTGTTAGACCTGCATCATCTTCCCCTTCAACGTCTCAGGGCCCCCACACTGTTTGAGGTGACATAGCTGCGCAACCGCTCCTCAGCACAAAACACGCATTTGGCGAGGCAGCGCGTGCAACAAAATTCATTTATTTATTTGTTTATGTACTTACCTCTGTGCAGCCGTATTCCGCAGTTTACTAACCCCACACCCCCCCACCCCCCCACCCCCACCCACGCCAGCACCCGGCTGCACTCCCACCACAGGCTGCTACTGTGTATGGCTTAATCTTGAATCAGTCAAACATTGTAAAACGCAGTGAAGTTCTGGCTCCAAACATGGGACGCAATGACTGAGTAATCAAGGGGCATCCTTTCCTCAAAAGACAGATGACCCGCCTTCCGTTCTAGATCTAACTCACACCATAGGGACTTAACTGTACATGTCATAAACTACATTGCAATTGTAAAATTACATTGTATGAGTAAAAAAAAAATATTCTCGTTTGTTAAACAAGTCAACTTCATTTTAAGTTACAAATCACAATGACAATCGGGCCATATATGTTTCCCTCTTCCCATTTACTGTAGTTATCCATTGTGTACTGTGTAACATATTAAATGTCATGTCTACAGAGTAGCTGTGCATTTTGTGATCAGTACTTATTGGACAACTAATATATGACATCGTTACACTGCTCCTGCAGTATCAATGCTGTGGGAAACCAAAGAAACCTGAAACTCGAGCAGCCTTCACTCTCTAATTCACCATTCTTTCTGATTTGCACCCATATGTGTGAAGCTAAATTATGTACACCTGTGTAGGATAATTTAAATGATGACGTTTTGCTAGTCACCCTCTTTCCCCTGCGAATTCATTCAGCATGAAATTCGTGGCCTGACAGCAGCACCATGTATTTAAGATTCTTCTGAGTTTCCTCTGTTGATTTTATTATTCCCCGACTCTAAAAAATATTCCAGCCTGCGAACACAACATGAAAGTCCGACTAGCACAATCCCCCCTCAGTACTGTGTGCATGATGCATGTAAAATGTTCCTTATTTTCACTTAACTGTCTTTTTATTCACATGAGAATGGTGGGAACACACAACAACAGTGTTATAAAATACGTGAATTCATTGACTATCTAGTTAGTTGTTTGCATTTCTAGCGATTCACAAAGCACACACATCCAAAAGGAAATAACTTAATGATCAGGACTCTCCAAAAATATAAACCTAAACAAATGCCTTCCCATAAACAATTATAGTAGCATAGGCCACATCTAGGTAAAAATGTCAGTTAAAAAATACTGCTTTAGTTAACAAGAACCATTGAAGGTTACCAGTTAAAGTTAGCTCAAGTAAGTATAACTCATGCCCTAAAGTAACTATAACTTGTACCCCCACCATGCAGTGTTGTTATCAATGATGTTATTTCAGATGTTACAGTAGTGTTATCAATGATGTAAAAATCAAAAGAGGGAGGTAGAGCTGATCGTTGGATTCATGCTCCACGGGGATAGTTACATAAACAAAGTGAATCCAGCAGGGGAGAGGGACAAGAGTGATCAAAAGTGATTGGAACACTCAGAGTGTTGAAAAATACCCCTCACACACCTTTTGGTGTGTGAGGGGTATTTTTCAACACTCTGAGTGTTCCAATCACTTTTGATCACTCTTGTCCCTCTCCCCTGCTGGATTCACTTTGTTTATGTGTTATCAATGATGTCATAGAACATGTCATGAGGGATGTAATATGTGATGTCAAAACCAATGCAATGGATGCAAGAATGGATTTTGCGCTAAGAAATACTGCTAAATGAGATCTCAGGATCCATTGCTGTCAGCCTCAAAGTAAGATTAAGTCCTGGTGTTTGGCAAACACAGACTATCATTGGTGCTTAGAGCTTTTTGATGCTATTGTCACTTAAAACTTTAAAAAAAAATTCTCTAGTTCCCCTTTATGGGTGTTTGCCATTTTGCTGTCATTTTTTTAATAGACATGTGCACTTTTTTCTAATTTGGTTTGGGAATTGTATTCACTGGTGTTTCGATTTTATTACTCTTTTTTGTACTGCATGACTAATTTACACCTTGCCTTAAGTTTAGCTTGTCTGCTCTGTGTAAGGCTACTAGAGGGTGAGCTCAGTTTACTTTCTTGACTTCAGGATTCAAATTAACAATTTAGTGTCATTAGTTCTTAAGAACAGTGATCAGCCACCTCAAATAATGATCATCTTTTTTGCAGGTACTGACTACAGCCCCAATGAAGTCTGTGCATATTTATTATGTACAAACCACTTGTCCGACAGTAATACATGATGAAATTATCATATACACCAGTCTGAAAAAACTCACTGTGCCATTCAACTTTTGGCGGATGCTGGCATGCTGCCAAAACGCTAGTGGTGCCGCTGCGAAGAGGTGTCGGCCGACTTCTCCTATATAAGAGTAGTCTTATCTTTCCAATATATGTAAACAAGCATGGAACTCCAACTTTTTTCTGCGCATTTGAGGCAACAAAAGAAAAACCAAGCATGGGTTCACACCCATAGTTGGGAAAAGGGCCCTCGGGTAGGCTAGGTTCGAGGGACATAGTGCAATTTAATAATTCCTCCAATCGATTACTTTGTCCTGGGGACCACCACCTCCCTGGGTTTTATGAACATTATAATGGGGGGGGCTCACGGACCACCCTTTGGCCCTGGGGACCATCACTTCCCTGGGGCTAAAGTAAAAACAAATAGACTGGGGGCCTCATGGACCCATGGGGCTCGGGGACCACCTTCTCTCTGGGGCTAAATAGAAAGTAATGGAGGGGTCTCACAGATTCCCCCCAGGCCCCAGGAACCACCACTGCCCAGGGCTAAATTGAAAGTAATGGAGGGCCTCGCGCATCCCCCCAGGTTCCAGGGGATCATCTCCTACATGGGGCAAATAACTTTAAAAAAGTCTCCCTGGCCATATATGGGCACAGGGACCACCACCTCCCATGGGCTGGTCCGTGAAAAGTAAAGGAGGGGGCCATGTGACCCTCCTCCTGGAGCTATTGATGGCCATGGAGACTGCACCACGCAGGGCCGGTTCCTTCAATGTCCCAGGTTGCCGACCCCAGAACATTGTTGTTTTCTCTGACTTGTCAGGGAGCTGGCAAGGGCTGAAGGGGCCTTGAGGCTCACCCCTCAGTCCTTAGATGCACTCTGTGTGGCCTGAGTAGGGTCCAGGGCACCCAGGGAAACATGGCCAGGCTCTAGGCGATGGGGTCCCCAGGCCGAAATCGGCCCATGGAGGGGGGCTGCGTGGTCCCCTTCCTTGTTGAATTATAGTAGCCATGGGAGGATGGGGTCCTAGGGCCAAGAATAGGCCTGGGGAGGTGGGCATTCTGCCCCCCATCCCCATTGACATTGCAGTGACCTCACCCCATTTTAAATAGAGAAAAAGGGGAATATAAGGGCAGAAAAATTCGCAGAAAAGGCAAAACAGAGGACAGGAAAATTAGCATGAAAGGTAATAAAGAGGGAAGAAAAAAAGAACAGGAAAGGCAAAACAGTACAGAGGAGGGCAAAACTAAAGGGCAGAAAAATGATCAAGAAAGGCAAAACAGAGGGCAGAAATAAAACAAAGAGGGCAAAACAGAGACACAAGCATCCACTCTCACACCCACTCAAGAGTCTCATGCACCCACTCACAGACCCAATGAGACACTCATACACACCCCCACTCACAAACCCATTCAGAGACTCATGCACCAACTCACAGACTCACTCAGACACTCAAGCACCCACTCTGACAGACCCACTCAGAGACCCACACACTCACTCACAGACCCACTCTGTGGAGTGGTGTGGCTCACTGGTTAGAGGCGGCAAGAGGACGGCCCGGGACCAGGGTTCAATTCCCGACGCGGCAGGGTCGTGGACCAGGGTCAGCGGACTCGATAATTCTCGCCTCTGTGCCTACTCTAACCAAGGATCACACTCGGCAACTCTGGGCATTAGCTTGCCTCATCTCCACAACGGCCCCCCACATACGCCGGGGATGCCTGGTTTCACCTTGGAGATACCCAGTAGGGACCATCTCACAGGGAAAGCCAGGACGGGTTCTGGGAGTGAGGACGGGTGTACTCACTCACAGACCCACTCAGAGACTTGTGCTCACTCACAGACCTACTCCAAGACTCATGTACAAACTCACTCACAGACCCAATTACTGACTCATGCACCCACCCACAGACCCACTCAGAGACCCACACACCCACTCAAAGACCCAGTCAGACACATGCACTCACTGAAAGACTGACTAACACTCATGAAGGTACTCACAAACCCACTGAGACACTCTCAAACGTACTCAAAGACCCACTCAGACACTCACTCATACACAAATTCAGACATCCACTCAGAAACTGACACACTTTCTCACACACCCACTGAGATACTCATGCACTCACTCCAAAAGGTTGTAGGTAGCAAGGACCCCCTGATGAGGATAAATATCCTGGGACAGGGTAAACAATATGTGAGAAATAAACAATCCCAGGCATACACTGAGGAAAATACACAATAGATTAAACAAACAAACTAGCTCAGTTAGAAAAAATATTCATAGTTTAATTTGATAAAAAGGGATAATAAAAATTGAGTACATTAATCACAATTGATAAAAAGAATGATACATATGTATTCACAAAACAGATAAAAAAAGTGGTCAAATGGTATCCAGTCAACGCGTTTCGACATATACAATATGCCTTCATCAGGACTTTAACCATCAACAAGCTCTGTAAGACATAATTATAACATAGTATTACTATTATTGTAAAGCTAATATCACATGATTACAACTGAACTAGTTTAGAGTTTGTTAATACATTCTATTGGTAAAAGGTACATTCTTCCTTCCAAGCTAATGATATACCGCTCTAATAAGACAACTAAACAGTTAAAATACCTATACATACAAGTGGGTCTTTGAAGCAGCACATAACTTGATTAGCAAATACTACATAGTTTGTAGGAACAAGACATGATATAAATTTTGTTCACAAGCTTTCCACAGAATGACATCCCTGATGATAAAGGACAACAATCACTTAATTTCATTTAGGACAAGCTGTCAAAGGGAGATGGATGTGCTTGTTAGGTATCCTCTTTATTAAATATTGCACTTGAAAAAGATTTATTTACTACTATTTAAGCATTGATTCATGTTTTGTTATTATTTCACTATAGGTTTTGTAAAAGATCTGAAAACCTATTCTGTCTCTATATATATAGGTACAGAACATGAGTTAATAAAGGCATATTCACAGAGATATATGCACGTGTCTGTTCCTAAACTCTAAGAACAACCAATGTAGTAATATTTACTAAAGCAGTACATAAATAAAGGTAAAAGAAAAGATAAGAAAAAGCAAAGAAGATAAGTAATAAGAAGTTACTGCGTTAATAGGGAAAGGGGTATTTATTATTATGCTATGCGTCATTTGATTAGTCCACCTAAACTAAATGGGTTACTATTTTACGTAAACAAGGGAGTTGTGCAGTCTTGTTTTTGGAAAGGTAGCCTGATAACCATACACAGAATTAATATGTTCTTACCTAATGTATTTATGCGAGGGCAAAATGCGGGGACATGTTACAAATCTCTTCTCTATTAGTCCAATAATTGAAAACAAGGTCGAGAAAACCTAAAGTCAAATAGTACGGTCACATTAATGCACATTTTAATGTTAAAGATGGTATAAGATGAAAAAGCATTTTCTTTTTACGTTCTTACCCTGGGAATAGAGTTTATAAGTCCAAAAAGTTGATTCCTGTCATTCAGTTGGAAGATGCAATAGTCTATTAAAATGAGGTATTGGATACCTATCAAAGGTGAGAAGAAAGATACACGATGTGTAATTTGATTGAGCTCATTGTGATAAATATCGGAGTATTACATATCAACGGCTTACCCAATGTGAAAGTTAAAGTTGCTTATGGGTAGGGACAACCATTACTTGTTGCAGCTGCAAGTGACGACAATTTTAAAGCAGCTTCATAGGAGGCGAGGAGACTCCTGACAGAGAAAACAATTCCCCCTATTTAATATAGGAATCTGTTTGGTGCGTGATCTCAAAGATATAGCTACACTGAAAGCGATGGCTAAGACATACCTTTTGGAGAATAATTAGGACGTTATAACGTTACGCTCGTCAAAAGTGCATGGGTAATGAAGCCTGATTGTCGAGCCGACTTGCTGCAAAGCGGGATAAGATTCCAAAACGTACGTAAGCCCTGCAATGAACATAAAAGCCCTGTGGGGTGAAGGGTGGAACAATTCAGTATCGTGGGCTGAAAACCATAGGAGAGCTAACGTTGTTACTAACTGCATACCCCGCACGCTTACCGTGAGCGCCGAGGAGAATAGCCGCTTCCGAGTGAGGTTGCAATTGTATTTAAACGCACGTGAATCCTTTTAAGCGCAATTAGTTCCTGTTTGATAAAGGGAAACAATTTAATATCCTGGGAGCCAAAACAAGAAAATATTTTGACTATCCTAACTAGGATCTAAGGTAGCTTACCGAGAGCGCCAAAGGGAGCCAGCTGCATCCGGGGTTCTGCCAACGGGTCAGGTTGCAAAAATAGAGCGACTCTGATTGGTTGATTCGGGCGTGCTTTTATATGTACGTTTTTAATTGGATAAGCTCTCACCTGCGTGTTTTAAAGGGACATAACTCATGAATAGTGTAGTCTACGAATCAGTGTAGCGCTAGCAACATAAAAAAATGTGGAAAGGAAGGGAAAATTCAGCGCTCTGACTAGAGGAATGAGATGATGCTCATACCGAGTAAAGTGCGTTTATCTGGACTTCATAATATGCACCTAAATAGTTAAGGCTACGATAAAAATACAAATAGCCGGAAATTACTTTGAAAATTAAAGTTAAACCTAATAGAAATAAAACTACATTATACACAAAAGCTAATGCGTGGACTCTCTGTGTATGAATACACGTTAATACTGAGTGGGAGCCATAGACAGTTTCTAATCAATGGATTCATACAGACTAGCATATTTATAAAATAGCATTCTCCCAGGGCAATTCATTATTGAGTCCCTGGGTGAAAGTCTTAAGGGAGAAGATCCAAAAGACTTCTCGTTTCTTTCGTATCTTTTCTCCTCCCTTACTATTGGGAATATTGATCTTCTCTAGTATGCGCCATCGCAGATCAGATGGAGCATGTTTGTAGTCATTGAAATGTGCAACTAGGGGTGCAGATAATTTTTTGGTCTTAATAGCGGACCTGTGTTCTGTCAGCCGAGTTTTTATGGGTCTGGAAGTTTCGCCCACATATCCCAGATTACAAGGACATAGGAGCAAATAGATAACATTACTAGTGTTACACGTCCATAGATCATTGGCTTTGATGTTATAACCATTTAGTTGAAATGATTCTCCTATTATAATGTCATTGCAGGATTGGCAGGAACCACATCTAGAGGTGCCTTTCACAGGATTGGATCCTTGTATAGATTTTTGTATGAAGGGGGGCTTTTCAGAGGTACCTATGTGTCTAGATCTTACAATGAAATCCTTAAGGTTCTTATTTCTGCGATGGGCAAACATAGGTTTCTTCAGTTTGGGTTTTGAGGGCTCTATGTTTAGCAAATGCCAATTTGCATTTACTATCTGCCTAATAGTGGCATTCATGGTAGAGTGTCGTGTGACACACACCAATTTTGTCTCCTGGGTCTCATTTTTGGGTTTCAAAAGTGCATCCCGGTCGTAGAATCTAGCTCTCTTGTAAGCTTGTCGGACTAATCGATGGGGGTAGCCCCTGTCAATGAATTTTTTCTTCATTATTTCTGATTGGGTGTCATAGTCCTTGATGTTCGTACAGTTACGTCTTACTCTGAGAAACTGTGAAAAGGGTATTCCATCCTTTTGGCTCCTAGGATGATAGCTCGAGAAATGGAGCAAGGTATTTCTTGAGGTGGGTTTAGTGTATAGATCCACTTCTAGTTTTTTATTTCCATTCCTGATATATATATCTAGGAATTCAACTTTCGTGGCATTGAACTTGGCAGTGAAGTGTAGATTTTCATCTGCAAGATTTATCCACTCCAAGAATTCCACAAGAGTCTGTTCCCCACTGGTCCAGATGAAAAAAATGTCATCAATGTACCTGTGCCAGTGGGAAACAGACTCGTAGAATGGGGCCATCTCATTATAAATATTACGTGCCTCAAAAAGAGCCATATATATGTTCGCTATCGAAGGGGCCATGGCCGCCCCCATGCTCACACCCTTGATCTGTTGATACATACGGTTTCCAAATTGGAAAACGTTCTCCTGTAGCGCTATGGACAAACACTCGTAGACAAATTGCTTGTTGCACGGTATCTGGTGCAGATCTATAAACCACATGGTCGCATCTAGAGCTCCTTTCTGTGGGATGTTGCTGTATAAAGCTTCAACATCAAGCGTTACAAGAAGGTCTTTATTTTCATTGAATGTTAAGTTTTCTACCTTCGCTATTATCTCTCCAGTATCTTTAATGTAGGATGGGGATAATGATATATAAGGTCTTAAAATATTGTCTACATACTTGGAGATCGCTTCAGTGGGGGTACCAATTGTAGAAACTATTGGTCGATAAGGTGGGTCCTGCTGATTCTTGTGCATCTTGGGCAAACCATAGATGCATGCTAATTTACCTTGAGAGGTGTTTAAAAATTCGTATTCTTTTTTAGTTATTATTTTTCTATCTAAGGCTCTTTTTGTTGTCTAAGGCGCTTTCAGTGTAGCTATATCTTTGAGATCACGCACCAAACAGATTCCTATATTAAATAAGGGTAATTGTTTTCTCTGTCAGGAGTCTCCTCGCCTCCTATGAAGCTGCTTTAAAATTGTCGTCACTTGCAGCTGCAACAAGTAATGGTTGTCCCTACCCATAAGCAACTTTAACTTTCACATTGGGTAAGCCGTTGATATGTAATACTCCGATATTTATCACAATGTGCTCAATCAAATTACACATCGTGTATCTTTCTTCTCACCTTTGATAGGTATCCAATACCTCATTTTAATAGACTATTGCATCTTCCAACTGAATGACAGGAATCAACTTTTTGGACTTATAAACTCTATTCCCAGGGTAAGAACGTAAAAAGAAAATGCTTTTTCATCTTATACCATCTTTAACATTAAAATGTGCATTAATGTGACCGTACTATTTGACTTTAGGTTTTCTCGACCTTGTTTTCAATTATTGGACTAATAGAGAAGAGATTTGTAACATGTCCCCGCATTTTGCCCTCGCATAAATACATTAGGTAAGAACATATTAATTCTGTGTATGGTTATCAGGCTACCTTTCCAAAAACAAGACTGCTCAACTCCCTTGTTTACGTAAAATAGTAACCCATTTAGTTTAGGTGGACTAATCAAATGACGCATAGCATAATAATAAATACCCCTTTCCCTATTAACGCAGTAACTTCTTATTACTTATCTTCTTTGCTTTTTCTTATCTTTTCTTTTACCTTTATTTATGTACTGCTTTAGTAAATATTACTACATTGGTTGTTCTTAAAGTTTAGGAACAGACACGTGCATATATCTCTGTGAATATGCCTTTATTAACTCATGTTCTGTACCTATATATATAGAGACAGAATAGGTTTTCAGATCTTTTACAAAACCTATAGTGAAATAATAACAAAACATGAATCAATGCTTAAATAGTAGTAAATAAATCTTTTTCAAGTGCAATATTTAATAAAGAGGATACCTAACAAGCACATCCCTCTCCCTTTGACAGCTTGTCCTAAATGAAATTAAGTGATTGTTGTCCTTTATCATCAGGGATGTCATTCTGTGGAAAGCTTGTGAACAAAATTTATATCATGTCTTGTTCCTACAAACTATGTAGTATTTGCTAATCAAGTTATGTGCTGCTTCAAAGACCCACTTGTATGTATAGGTATTTTAACTGTTTAGTTGTCTTATTAGAGCGGTATATCATTAGCTTGGAAGGAAGAATGTACCTTTTACCAATAGAATGTATTAACAAACTCTAAACTAGTTCAGTTGTAATCATGTGATATTAGCTTTACAATAATAGTAATACTATGTTATAATTATGTCTTACAGAGCTTGTTGATGGTTAAAGTCCTGATGAAGGCATATTGTATATGTCGAAACGCGTTGACTGGATACCATTTGACCACTTTTTTATCTGTTTTGTGAATACATATGTATCATTCTTTTTATCAATTGTGATTAATGTACTCAATTTTTATTATCCCTTTTTATCAAATTAAACTATGAATATTTTTTCTAACTGAGCTAGTTTGTTTGTTTAATCTATTGTGTATTTTCCTCAGTGTATGCCTGGGATTGTTTATTTCTCACATATTGTTTACCCTGTCCCAGGATATTTATCCTCATCAGGGGGTCCTTGCTACCTACAGCCTATTACCCACGGTTTCCGTGTGGGACCATTCTGTTCTCCTGTCTATCAATTTACCGCTCATTCTATCTAGGCTTTAGTGGTCTTTGTTTCAACCTGTCTTCTTATTCACAACTTCCTTTTACTCATTTCCTACATCCTAGACCGACAAATACATAATATGGCTCACATGGAAACATTTGGTTTCTCTGACGATGAATTCGCTACCCTTGTTGGCACGATTGTACCATCAGGTACCAACTTTATGTCTAAACCGCAAAGTAATAGTGATCTAGTCAAATTGTCAAACTTGAAAAAGAAACTAATAAGGATAGAGGCTCATGGTGAGTTTATGTTAAATTATCTTAAATCCGCCATCATTCCTTTAGGTTTACGTGTCAGGAATATCCCTGGGTTGTTTGTAGATATAAAGACATTCATACATAAATGGAGCATGATAGCCAGTAGGTGCTCTAGGGACCTAATGATCCTTATTATATCTACCTCCAAGGAGTTAGCTTCAGAGATCAAAAAAGAAATAGAAGAGCTAGAAAATAAAATCAAAACGTCGACAGTGTTAACAGACGCAGATAAACAACTTGAATCTTTGAACAATGATATTTTATCCTTTGCTGAGTATTTAACCAAAAGAAAGCAAGAAAAATTCGCCAAGGATAAAAGGTTCTATACCTTGGAACGAGCATATCCCTATCTAGGAGAAGGTTTTTACAAACCTGACAACCAACAGGGCGATGGAAACTATAATCATCAGAGAATAAATAACTTCTCTGATTCTTCAGATCCTGAATCCGACAATGAGCAAAACTATCCGGATGATGGTCACTATAACCCCCAAAATGGCCGTAGGAACACACGCCAGCCTTTTTTTGGGTACCGAGGAGGGAAACGGGGAAGACAGAGGGTACGTTTTCAACCGACAACCCGGGGTCAACATCAGTCCTATCAACATCCAATGGAACCCCAGCCCCAACACTATCTGGAGACTCGCAGCAGGCAGTACCAGAGACAATGGATGTGATCCCTATTTTCAATCTCTCAAAACATAACCTCAAAACCTCAGACATTTCCTTATTATCAAAAGGCTTAACCTTTGTACCTCACGCAAATGTCAATTCTTTTGAATTATACCAAGATGTACATGCATTTTTTAGAAAAATAAGACTACAAAAATTCTTTCTAGACAGGATAGAAATGGAACAGGAAGACACTGCAAATAACATCGTAGCCTTACCCTCAACATTTACACCATCTTTGGACCAATTGGGTCCTGAGATGGCCATTTTTGAGAAGGTTGTCCTTGCTAAACTAGATCATGCGTTAAGGTTCATACCTAAATCAAAGTACAATATTACAAAAGAAGAACATGATTCCTTGAGTGATCTGAAAAATGACAAATCCCTAATAATAAAAAGTAGCGACAAGGGAGGTGGCATTGTCCTCATAGACTGTCAAACATATGAAACTAACATGTTTAATATGCTCAATGACCACCTTTTTTATAAGGAAGTTATGAACGATCCTACTAATAGGGTAGTGAGAAAGATTCGTGAAACAACAAAAAGAGCCTTAGATAGAAAAATAATAACTAAAAAAGAATACGAATTTTTAAACACCTCTCAAGGTAAATTAGCATGCATCTATGGTTTGCCCAAGATGCACAAGAATCAGCAGGACCCACCTTATCGACCAATAGTTTCTACAATTGGTACCCCCACTGAAGCGATCTCCAAGTATGTAGACAATATTTTAAGACCTTATATATCATTATCCCCATCCTACATTAAAGATACTGGAGAGATAATAGCGAAGGTAGAAAACTTAACATTCAATGAAAATAAAGACCTTCTTGTAACGCTTGATGTTGAAGCTTTATACAGCAACATCCCACAGAAAGGAGCTCTAGATGCGACCATGTGGTATATAGATCTGCACCAGATACCGTGCAACAAGCAATTTGTCTACGAGTGTTTGTCCATAGCGCTACAGGAGAACGTTTTCCAATTTGGAAACCGTATGTATCAACAGATCAAGGGTGTGAGCATGGGGGCGGCCATGGCCCCTTCGATAGCGAACATATATGGCTCTTTTTGAGGCACGTAATATTTATAATGAGATGGCCCCATTCTACGAGTCTGTTTCCCACTGGCACAGGTACATTGATGACATTTTTTTCATCTGGACCAGTGGGGAACAGACTCTTGTGGAATTCTTGGAGTGGATAAATCTTGCAGATGAAAATCTACACTTCACTGCCAAGTTCAATGCCACGAAAGTTGAATTCCTAGATATATATATCAGGAATGGAAATAAAAAACTAGAAGTGGATCTATACACTAAACCCACCTCAAGAAATACCTTGCTCCATTTCTCGAGCTATCATCCTAGGAGCCAAAAGGATGGAATACCCTTTTCACAGTTTCTCAGAGTAAGACGTAACTGTACGAACATCAAGGACTATGACACCCAATCAGAAATAATGAAGAAAAAATTCATTGACAGGGGCTACCCCCATCGATTAGTCCGACAAGCTTACAAGAGAGCTAGATTCTACGACCGGGATGCACTTTTGAAACCCAAAAATGAGACCCAGGAGACAAAATTGGTGTGTGCCACACGACACTCTACTATGAATGCCACTATTAGGCAGATAGTAAATGCAAATTGGCATTTGCTAAACATAGAGCCCTCAAAACCCAAACTGAAGAAACCTATGTTTGCCCATCGCAGAAATAAGAACCTTAAGGATTTCATTGTAAGATCTAGACACATAGGTACCTCTGAAAAGCCCCCCTTCATACAAAAATCTATACAAGGATCCAATCCTGTGAAAGGCACCTCTAGATGTGGTTCTGCCAATCCTGCAATGACATTATAATAGGAGAATCATTTCAACTAAATTGTTATAACATCAAAGCCAATGATCTATGGACGTGTAACACTAGTAATGTTATCTATTTGCTCCTATGTCCTTGTAATCTGGGATATGTGGGCGAAACTTCCAGACCCATAAAAACTCGGCTGACAGAACACAGGTCCGCTATTAAGACCAAAAAATTATCTGCACCCCTAGTTGCACATTTCAATGACTACAAACATGCTCCATCTGATCTGCGATGGCGCATACTAGAGAAGATCAATATTCCCAATAGTAAGGGAGGAGAAAAGATACGAAAGAAACGAGAAGTCTTTTGGATCTTCTCCCTTAAGACTTTCACCCAGGGACTCAATAATGAATTGCCCTGGGAGAATGCTATTTTATAAATATGCTAGTCTGTATGAATCCATTGATTAGAAACTGTCTATGGCTCCCACTCAGTATTAACGTGTATTCATACACAGAGAGTCCACGCATTAGCTTTTGTGTATAATGTAGTTTTATTTCTATTAGGTTTAACTTTAATTTTCAAAGTAATTTCCGGCTATTTGTATTTTTATCGTAGCCTTAACTATTTAGGTGCATATTATGAAGTCCAGATAAACGCACTTTACTCGGTATGAGCATCATCTCATTCCTCTAGTCAGAGCGCTGAATTTTCCCTTCCTTTCCACATTTTTTTATGTTGCTAGCGCTACACTGATTCGTAGACTACACTATTCATGAGTTATGTCCCTTTAAAACACGCAGGTGAGAGCTTATCCAATTAAAAACGTACATATAAAAGCACGCCCGAATCAACCAATCAGAGTCGCTCTATTTTTGCAACCTGACCCGTTGGCAGAACCCCGGATGCAGCTGGCTCCCTTTGGCGCTCTCGGTAAGCTACCTTAGATCCTAGTTAGGATAGTCAAAATATTTTCTTGTTTTGGCTCCCAGGATATTAAATCGTTTCCCAACCTCACTCGGAAGCGGCTATTCTCCTCGGCGCTCACGGTAAGCGTGCGGGGTATGCAGTTAGTAACAACGTTAGCTCTCCTATGGTTTTCAGCCCACGATACTGAATTGTTCCACCCTTCACCCCACAGGGCTTTTATGTTCATTGCAGGGCTTACGTACGTTTTGGAATCTTATCCCGCTTTGCAGCAAGTCGGCTCGACAATCAGGCTTCATTACCCATGCACTTTTGACGAGAGTAACGTTATAACGTCCTAATTATTCTCCAAAAGGTATGTCTTAGCCATCGCTTTCAGTGTAGCTATATCTTTGAGATCACGCACCAAACAGATTCCTATATTAAATAAGGGTAATTGTTTTCTCTGTCAGGAGTCTCCTCGCCTCCTATGAAGCTGCTTTAAAATTGTCGTCACTTGCAGCTGCAACAAGTAATGGTTGTCCCTACCCATAAGCAACTTTAACTTTCACATTGGGTAAGCCGTTGATATGTAATACTCCGATATTTATCACAATGTGCTCAATCAAATTACACATCGTGTATCTTTCTTCTCACCTTTGATAGGTATCCAATACCTCATTTTAATAGACTATTGCATCTTCCAACTGAATGACAGGAATCAACTTTTTGGACTTATAAACTCTGTTCCCAGGGTAAGAACGTAAAAAGAAAATGCTTTTTCATCTTATACCATCTTTAACATTAAAATGTGCATTAATGTGACCGTACTATTTGACTTTAGGTTTTCTCGACCTTGTTTTCAATTATTGGACTAATAGAGAAGAGATTTGTAATATGTCCCCGCATTTTGCCCTCGCATAAATACATTAGGTAAGAACATATTAATTCTGTGTATGGTTATCAGGCTACCTTTCCAAAAACAAGACTGCTCAACTCCCTTGTTTACGTAAAATAGTAACCCATTTAGTTTAGGTGGACTAATCAAATGACGCATAGCATAATAATAAATACCCCTTTCCCTATTAACGCAGTAACTTCTTATTACTTATCTTCTTTGCTTTTTCTTATCTTTTCTTTTACCTTTATTTATGTACTGCTTTAGTAAATATTACTACATTGGTTGTTCTTAGAGTTTAGGAACAGACACGTGCATATATCTCTGTGAATATGCCTTTATTAACTCATGTTCTGTACCTATATATATAGAGACAGAATAGGTTTTCAGATCTTTTACAAAACCTATAGTGAAATAATAACAAAACATGAATCAATGCTTAAATAGTAGTAAATAAATCTTTTTCAAGTGCAAGATTTAATAAAGAGGATACCTAACAAGCACATCCCTCTCCCTTTGACAGCTTGTCCTAAATGAAATTAAGTGATTGTTGTCCTTTATCATCAGGGATGTCATTCTGTGGAAAGCTTGTGAACAAAATTTATATCATGTCTTGTTCCTACAAACTATGTAGTATTTGCTAATCAAGTTATGTGCTGCTTCAAAGACCCACTTGTATGTATAGGTATTTTAACTGTTTAGTTGTCTTATTAGAGCGGTATATCATTAGCTTGGAAGGAAGAATGTACCTTTTACCAATAGAATGTATTAACAAACTCTAAACTAGTTCAGTTGTAATCATGTGATATTAGCTTTACAATAATAGTAATACTATGTTATAATTATGTCTTACAGAGCTTGTTGCTGGTTAAAGTCCTGATGAAGGCATATTGTATATGTCGAAACGCGTTGACTGGATACCATTTGACCACTTTTTTATCTGTTTTGTGAATACATATGTATCATTCTTTTTATCAATTGTGATTAATGTACTCAATTTTTATTATCCCTTTTTATCAAATTAAACTATGAATATTTTTTCTAACTGAGCTAGTTTGTTTGTTTAATCTATTGTGTATTTTCCTCAGTGTATGCCTGGGATTGTTTATTTCTCACATATTGTTTACCCTGTCCCAGGATATTTATCCTCATCAGGGGGTCCTTGCTACCTACAGCCTATTACCCACGGTTTCCGTGTGGGACCATTCTGTTCTCCTGTCTATCAATTTACCGCTCATTCTATCTAGGCTTTAGTGGTCTTTGTTTCAACCTGTCTTCTTATTCACAACTTCCTTTTACTCATTTCCTACATCCTAGACCGACAAATACATAATATGGCTCACATGGAAACATTTGGTTTCTCTGACGATGAATTCGCTACCCTTGTTGGCACGAGTGTACCATCAGGTACCAACTTTATGTCTAAACCACAAAGTAATAGTGATCTAGTCAAATTGTCAAACTTGAAAAAGAAACTAATAAGGATAGAGGCTCATGGTGAGTTTATGTTAAATTATCTTAAATCCGCCATCATTCCTTTAGGTTTACGTGTCAGGAATATCCCTGGGTTGTTTGTAGATATAAAGACATTCATACATAAATGGAGCATGATAGCCAGTAGGTGCTCTAGGGACCTAATGATCCTTATTATATCTACCTCCAAGGAGTTAGCTTCAGAGATCAAAAAAGAAATAGAAGAGCTAGAAAATAAAATCAAAACGTCGACAGTGTTAACAGACGCAGATAAACAACTTGAATCTTTGAACAATGATATTTTATCCTTTGCTGAGTATTTAACCAAAAGAAAGCAAGAAAAATTCGCCAAGGATAAAAGGTTCTATACCTTGGAACGAGCATATTCCTATCTAGGAGAAGGTTTTTACAAACCTGACAACCAACAGGGCGATGGAAACTATAATCATCAGAGAATAAATAACTTCTCTGATTCTTCAGATCCTGAATCCGACAATGAGCAAAACTATCCGGATGATGGTCACTATAACCCCCAAAATGGCCGTAGGAACACACGCCAGCCTTTTTTAGGGTACCGAGGAGGGAAACAGGGAAGACAGAGGGTACGTTTTCAACCGACAACCCGGGGTCAACATCAGTCCTATCAACATCCAATGGAACCCCAGCCCCAACACTATCTGGAGACTCGCAGCAGGCAGTACCAGAGACAATGGATGTGATCCCTATTTTCAATCTCTCAAAACATAACCTCAAAACCTCAGACATTTCCTTATTATCAAAAGGCTTAACCTTTGTACCTCACGCAAATGTCAATTCTTTTGAATTATACCAAGATGTACATGCATTTTTTAGAAAAATAAGACTACAAAAATTCTTTCTAGACAGGATAGAAATGGAACAGGAAGACACTGCAGATAACATCGTAGCCTTACCCTCAACATTTACACCATCTTTGGACCAATTGGGTCCTGAGATGGCCATTTTTGAGAAGGTTGTCCTTGCTAAACTAGATCATGCGTTAAGGTTCATACCTAAATCAAAGTACAATATTACAAAAGAAGAACATGATTCCTTGAGTGATCTGAAAAATGACAAATCCCTAATAATAAAAAGTAGCGACAAGGGAGGTGGCATTGTCCTCATAGACTGTCAAACATATGAAACTAACATGTTTAATATGCTCAATGACCACCTTTTTTATAAGGAAGTTATGAACGATCCTACTAATAGGGTAATGAGAAAGATTCGTGAAACAACAAAAAGAGCCTTAGATAGAAAAATAATAACTAAAAAAGAATACGAATTTTTAAACACCTCTCAAGGTAAATTAGCATGCATCTATGGTTTGCCCAAGATGCACAAGAATCAGCAGGACCCACCTTATCGACCAATAGTTTCTACAATTGGTACCCCCACTGAAGCGATCTCCAAGTATGTAGACAATATTTTAAGACCTTATATATCATTATCCCCATCCTACATTAAAGATACTGGAGAGATAATAGCGAAGGTAGAAAACTTAACATTCAATGAAAATAAAGACCTTCTTGTAACGCTTGATGTTGAAGCTTTATACAGCAAATTCCCACAGAAAGGAGCTCTAGATGCGACCATGTGGTTTATAGATCTGCACCAGATACCGTGCAACAAGCAATTTGTCTACGAGTGTTTGTCCATAGCGCTACAGGAGAACGTTTTCCAATTTGGAAACCGTATGTATCAACAGATCAAGGGTGTGAGCATGGGGGCGGCCATGGCCCCTTCGATAGCGAACATATATATGGCTCTTTTTGAGGCACGTAATATTTATAATGAGATGGCCCCATTCTACGAGTCTGTTTCCCACTGGCACAGGTACATTGATGACATTTTTTTCATCTGGACCAGTGGGGAACAGACTCTTGTGGAATTCTTGGAGTGGATAAATCTTGCAGATGAAAATCTACACTTCACTGCCAAGTTCAATGCCACGAAAGTTGAATTCCTAGATATATATATCAGGAATGGAAATAAAAAACTAGAAGTGGATCTATACACTAAACCCACCTCAAGAAATACCTTGCTCCATTTCTCGAGCTATCATCCTAGGAGCCAAAAGGATGGAATACCCTTTTCACAGTTTCTCAGAGTAAGACGTAACTGTACGAACATCAAGGACTATGACACCCAATCAGAAATAATGAAGAAAAAATTCATTGACAGGGGCTACCCCCATCGATTAGTCCGACAAGCTTACAAGAGAGCTAGATTCTACGACCGGGATGCACTTTTGAAACCCAAAAATGAGACCCAGGAGACAAAATTGGTGTGTGTCACACGACACTCTACCATGAATGCCACTATTAGGCAGATAGTAAATGCAAATTGGCATTTGCTAAACATAGAGCCCTCAAAACCCAAACTGAAGAAACCTATGTTTGCCCATCGCAGAAATAAGAACCTTAAGGATTTCATTGTAAGATCTAGACACATAGGTACCTCTGAAAAGCCCCCCTTCATACAAAAATCTATACAAGGATCCAATCCTGTGAAAGGCACCTCTAGATGTGGTTCCTGCCAATCCTGCAATGACATTATAATAGGAGAATCATTTCAACTAAATGGTTATAACATCAAAGCCAATGATCTATGGACGTGTAACACTAGTAATGTTATCTATTTGCTCCTATGTCCTTGTAATCTGGGATATGTGGGCGAAACTTCCAGACCCATAAAAACTCGGCTGACAGAACACAGGTCCGCTATTAAGACCAAAAAATTATCTGCACCCCTAGTTGCACATTTCAATGACTACAAACATGCTCCATCTGATCTGCGATGGCGCATACTAGAGAAGATCAATATTCCCAATAGTAAGGGAGGAGAAAAGATACGAAAGAAACAAGAAGTCTTTTGGATCTTCTCCCTTAAGACTTTCACCCAGGGATTCAATAATGAATTGCCCTGGGAGAATGCTATTTTATAAATATGCTAGTCTGTATGAATCCATTGATTAGAAACTGTCTATGGCTCCCACTCAGTATTAACGTGTATTCATACACAGAGAGTCCACGCATTAGCTTTTGTGTATAATGTAGTTTTATTTCTATTAGGTTTAACTTTAATTTTCAAAGTAATTTCCGGCTATTTGTATTTTTATCGTAGCCTTAACTATTTAGGTGCATATTATGAAGTCCAGATAAACGCACTTTACTCAGTATGAGCATCATCTCATTCCTCTAGTCAGAGCACTGAATTTTCCCTTCCTTTCCACATTTTTTTATGTTGCTAGCGCTACACTGATTCGTAGAATACACTATTCATGAGTTATGTCCCTTTAAAACACGCAGGTGAGAGCTTATCCAATTAAAAACGTACATATAAAAGCACGCCCGAATCAACCAATCAGAGTCGCTCTATTTTTGCAACCTGACCCGTTGGCAGAACCCCGGATGCAGCTGGCTCCCTTTGGCGCTCTCGGTAAGCTACCTTAGATCCTAGTTAGGATAGTCAAAATATTTTCTTGTTTTGGCTCCCAGGATATTAAATCGTTTCCCTTTATCAAACAGGAACTAATTGCGCTTAGAAGGATTCACGTGCGTTTAAATACAATTGCAACCTCACTCGGAAGCGGCTATTCTCCTCGGCGCTCACGGTAAGCATGCGGGGTATGCAGTTAGTAACAACGTTAGCTCTCCTATGGTTTTCAGCCCACGATACTGAATTGTTCCACCCTTCACCCCACAGGGCTTTTATGTTCATTGCAGGGCTTACGTACGTTTTGGAATCTTATCCCGCTTTGCAGCAAGTCGGCTCGACAATCAGGCTTCATTACCCATGCACTTTTGACGAGCGTAACGTTATAACGTCCTAATTATTCTCCAAAAGGTATGTCTTAGCCATCGCTTTCAGTGTAGCTATATCTTTGAGATCACGCACCAAACAGATTCCTATATTAAATAAGGGTAATTGTTTTCTCTGTCAGGAGTCTCCTCGCCTCCTATGAAGCTGCTTTAAAATTGTCATCACTTGCAGCTGCAACAAGTAATGGTTGTCCCTACCCATAAGCAACTTTAACTTTCACATTGGGTAAGCCGTTGATATGTAATACTCCGATATTTATCACAATGTGCTCAATCAAATTACACATCGTGTATCTTTCTTCTCACCTTTGATAGGTATCCAATACCTCATTTTAATAGACTATTGCATCTTCCAACTGAATGACAGGAATCAACTTTTTGGACTTATAAACTCTATTCCCAGGGTAAGAACGTAAAAAGAAAATGCTTTTTCATCTTATACCATCTTTAACATTAAAATGTGCATTAATGTGACCGTACTATTTGACTTTAGGTTTTCTCGACCTTGTTTTCAATTATTGGACTAATAGAGAAGAGATTTGTAACATGTCCCCGCATTTTGCCCTCGCATAAATACATTAGGTAAGAACATATTAATTCTGTGTATGGTTATCAGGCTACCTTTCCAAAAACAAGACTGCTCAACTCCCTTGTTTACGTAAAATAGTAACCCATTTAGTTTAGGTGGACTAATCAAATGACGCATAGCATAATAATAAATACCCCTTTCCCTATTAACGCAGTAACTTCTTATTACTTATCTTCTTTGCTTTTTCTTATCTTTTCTTTTACCTTTATTTATGTACTGCTTTAGTAAATATTACGAAATACAGGAACCCTATGTCAAGGGTCCAGAGACCTGGTAGGTGTTTGTATGGCCACTGCTTATTAAGTCAGTGTGTACCAAAGATGTGTAAAAAAGAAAAATTTCTTTTTAGAGTCCCCTCACTCACCGGGGTTGCCCCGCGGTGACATGCTTCATCATTGGGGCCATCCCAGTTCTCTACGAAAAGGGGCGTGCTGCGACAAGGCGACTACGCAGGAGCACTAGTTTTGTGAGATGACTATGTGTGGTGCATGTGTAATGATGATGGAGTGGGTGTGGAATTAAAATATACCGTGCTAGTGGGCCTCAACAATTTATTTCGCTCCTAGTGTGGTATAAAAAATTAAAAAGGGGTAACACTGTCTTCTAACTTTTACTGAGTTAGATCAGTGTCAAAGGTCAACATGTTTCAAGCTCCCCTAAGCTTTTCTTCAGGACCATACAGGGTCCAGCCCTGTATTGCCACTCCTGTTTTTCAAATGAAAAAGTATTGCTAAAAATACCTATTTACAATGAACGCTGTTGTCAATAAACATGCGTGTTGTTATACATACGTTTTGTATTTCACTTCGATTTATAAATGAGTATAGAATTACACCCCATGGTCTTAGGCAAGGGCAGGAACGCCTCGTGGAAACATTGTTCCTATCGGCAGACCCGCTCGGTACTACCTGATGTCTCCTCGCCGGACCGCATACTCAGTATATAGATAGGAACAATGTTTCCACGAGGCGTTCCTGCCCTTGCCTAAGACCATGGGGTGTAATTCTATACTCATTTATAAATCGAAGTGAAATACAAAACGTATGTATAACAACACGCATGTTTATTGACAACAGCGTTCATTGTAAATAGGTATTTTTAGCAATACTTTTTCATTTGAAAAACAGGAGTGGCAATACAGGGCTGGACCCTGTATGGTCCTGAAGAAAAGCTTAGGGGAGCTTGAAACATGTTGACCTTTGACACTGATCTAACTCAGTAAAAGTTAGAAGACAGTGTTACCCCTTTTTAATTTTTTATACCACACTAGGAGCGAAATAAATTGTTGAGGCCCACTAGCACGGTATATTTTAATTCCACACCCACTCCATCATCATTACACATGCACCACACATAGTCATCTCACAAAACTAGTGCTCCTGCGTAGTCGCCTTGTCGCAGCACGCCCCTTTTCGTAGAGAACTGGGATGGCCCCAATGATGAAGCATGTCACCGCGTGGCAACCCCGGTGAGTGAGGGGACTCTAAAAAGAAATTTTTCTTTTTTACACATCTTTGGTACACACTGACTTAATAAGCAGTGGCCATACAAACACCTACCAGGTCTCTGGACCCTTGACATAGGGTTCCTGTATTTCGTACACAGACTGGAGGACGACCTGGTTTGGTTTAACCTCCTTCTCCCTCCTTTGTTGTTTAGTAAATATTACTACATTGGTTGTTCTTAGAGTTTAGGAACAGACACGTGCATATATCTCTGTGAATATGCCTTTATTAACTCATGTTCTGTACCTATATATATAGAGACAGAATAGGTTTTCAGATCTTTTACAAAACCTATAGTGAAATAATAACAAAACATGAATCAATGCTTAAATAGTAGTAAATAAATCTTTTTCAAGTGCAATATTTAATAAAGAAGATACCTAACAAGCACATCCCTCTCCCTTTGACAGCTTGTCCTAAATGAAATTAAGTGATTGTTGTCCTTTATCATCAGGGATGTCATTCTGTGGAAAGCTTGTGAACAAAATTTATATCATGTCTTGTTCCTACAAACTATGTAGTATTTGCTAATCAAGTTATGTGCTGCTTCAAAGACCCACTTGTATGTATAGGTATTTTAACTGTTTAGTTGTCTTATTAGAGCGGTATATCATTAGCTTGGAAGGAAGAATGTACCTTTTACCAATAGAATGTATTAACAAACTCTAAACTAGTTCAGTTGTAATCATGTGATATTAGCTTTACAATAATAGTAATACTATGTTATAATTATGTCTTACAGAGCTTGTTGATGGTTAAAGTCCTGATGAAGGCATATTGTATATGTCGAAACGCGTTGACTGGATATCATTTGACCACTTTTTTATCTGTTTTGTGAATACATATGTATCATTCTTTTTATCAATTGTGATTAATGTACTCAATTTTTATTATCCCTTTTTATCAAATTAAACTATGAATATTTTTTCTAACTGAGCTAGTTTGTTTGTTTAATCTATTGTGTATTTTCCTCAGTGTATGCCTGGGATTGTTTATTTCTCACATATCTCACTCCAAAAGGTTACAGGTTACACTTAAAAAATAAAAATTAAAAACCGTAGAAATTTGCTTAAAAAAAACAAAGGCTGCAAGGATGTTATAGTTAGAAATGGAGTTTAAAAAACCATTGAAATTCACTAGAATGAAAGAGGTTACAGGAACGTTATAGTTCAGAAAAAGAATTTTAAAAACCTTAGAAATTCTCTGAAAAATACAAAGGTTACAGGGATGTTATACTTAGATTCAGATTTCACTTGTACACCACCATAGAAACTCAGCAGTTATAGTTACCTGACCTACCTATAACTTTTGCCCCCACAATGCACTGCTTATGACCTCATATATTATATCACTGATGACCTGGTCAATGGCATTACTGATGACATCACTGATGACATCTCAAATGATATCACTCATGACATCGTCCACAGAACCACTCACACCCCATAGAACCTCTCATAAAACCACTCCCGCACAATCCCTCACATAGCCATGTGTTTTGAATTATCACGCACGAGTCTGGGCACGATAATTCAAAACACATGGCGCCCGTGCGGGTAATGACAAGCAATAGGCCACACACGCATGAGCGTGTGGTGAGCTTTCCGAAGCCCCTTACAAGAAGTCTCGCAGAGCAGCTCTAGGCTCGACCTAAAAAGAATGGACGATGGATGGGAAGAACACATACATTAACCCCCAGTAACATTTCTAGGTTCAATACATTGTTTTTTTGCTCATCACACCACCCCAGTTTGGGCCCAGCCATATGCAAATCAGTCTTGACCCTGCTCCCCATGGGAGCAGTCCAGCCTAAAATGCCAGGCCAGGTTCTCCCTGGTTTGGAAACAAACATCTTGGGACTAGGTTTGGGGTATCACTCCGTATCAGCCAGGCAAGCCTGAATCCAGCAGTATAGTGAGCACGGGACCCATGTCTGTGCATACCCTTCCCACTTAGGGTGACAAAATCAAAAAGAATAGATAATGGACGGAATGCTGAACAATGCATACATTCACACCTTGTCACAGATTTGGGTTTAAGTCATTATTTGTTTCCTCTTCCCACCACCTCAGTGTGCACACAGCCATATGCAAATTAGTCTTGACTCAGCTTTCCATGTGAACAGTCCAGCCCAACTTGCCATGCCAAGTTCTCCCTGGACTGAAATACAAACATACTGGGACCGGTTTCGGGGTATCACCCCTAATCATTCAGGCAAGCTTGAATCCGGTGGCACAGTGAACACTGGTCCCGCATCTGGGTATACCTTTCCCACTTAAGGCAACAAAAGCAAAAAGAGCAGATGGATAGAATTCTGAACAATACATACATTCACCCTTAGTCACAGATTTGGGCTTATCCATTGTTTTTTTGCTTACCACGCCACCCCCAGTTTGAACCCAGCCATATACAAATCAGTCTGGACCCTGCTCCCCTTGTGAAAAGTCCAGCCTGCTCTGCCAGGTCAGGTTCTCCCTGGACTGGAGCTCTGTTCCTGTGCTCTTGCAGTAGGCATTTCCCCCCCGATTACTAAAAATCATGTGAGTGGTCGTAATTGTGCAACTTTCAGTAACATGATATTACAAGAACAATTGACAATTGCCAAAACTACTCTGGTTAACTGGCTGATTAAAATTTCGCTCAGACCTAGTAATAATGTGGAGTTTAACCTCTGCACTCTACAATAAATATGTGCATGTACGTTTACTACTAATGTTGCCCTACATGGGGTGTGTTATTGTACCATATTTAGATTCACTTCCTTGGTAGAAATATATTGTGATGTGGCAGTGAAAATAAATTTGGCCAGTAAAAGACCGTGAAAGACAGAGAGAGTTTGAGTGTGTGAGTGTGTGTGTGTATATTTAGAGAAACAGTGGTAAATGCAAAAATGCACCTCCTAACTGATGCATAAGTGAAACAAGGATTGGACTAAGAGTTAGACAGGAACATGTAAATCCCAATTGTTTGAGGGTAATAGGTAGGCCTGGACGGAATTTGATTTACGTCAGGGTAATTGTGGTTAATTCATGTTACTCTTTGAAACAGAATTACCGATAATGATGAGCTTGCTCCTATTATTGGAGACAAAATAATACCACAACAGCATAATTAGTGAGTGGCTGCTCATACTCACTGTTCATATTCTGTGCGTCCATTGCTATTTCTTAATGCAAAATGCACCCTCGCATCCATTTTGGACGCAAAGTGGAATTTTGCACTACGAAAATAGTGCTAAATGCTAGGAGTAAGTTGAGGGAAAATCCTACCTCAAAAGCACTATTAGCGAGTGCAAGTGGCTGCTAGTGATCGCTATTCATATCCAGTTGTAGTTCATGCTATACCTCAGCACAAAATGCACCCATGTGTCCATGCTGGACAGAAGGGGGCATCTTCGCCCTAAGAAATAGTGGTAAATGCAGATTTACTCTTCTAGGGTAAATTAACATAATCTTGTAGAATTCTTAGGTAATTTCGTGTGATTACGCTACTCAGAATTATATACACTACTTCCCCCAGTAATAACAAATTCTAAATTTTGAGCTGTTACAACAGCAGGTATATAAGCAAAAGAGACTAACTTGATGTTCTTTTTATTACCACCATAATACATACAAGACATTCATTCTATTTTTACACATCCTTTTAAAGAACATCGTTTGAATTACTTCGGTGCCTTTGCTCTGTGCCTGGTCAAGTCTCTGGTTCTTTTTCACAACACAATGCAGCACTCCGGACTATGTGAACTGTTTAATAATCTCCATGTTTCAATGTAAAGAATTTTTTTTCATTAAATTTACATTTTTTGAATTTTAGTGTTGTTATCATCTTGTTGCTCCACCATTACTATGAGTAAGTGATGCCATATTTCCATAAATGGAACACCACAGATCCTTGAATTTCATTTTGGTTACTGATTATAACATTTGGGGAAGCAGGCACATTTACTTAATGAACAATGCTTAATTTGTTCTGGTGGGTGCAGGTGGTAGACACCAAAACCCACTTGAGGGGCTGGTGCTTCTTTTTGAACATCCGTCTTTAGCCCAGATCATGAAAGAGAATGGTAGAAAACGAAGAAAGAAGCAGAAAAAGAAATGGAGGTAAAACTGAAAAAAGAAAGGACCCAGGGATGAAATAGAAGCTGAAATAGTGAGATATAACAAGAAGTATATGGTGGTGGAAGGAAGAGGCATGAGGCGGAATCAAGACTAGACATTGTTGGTATTCAGAAACCTTGGCATTCAGAAATGCCTGTGGTGGTTGCTTAACAAAAACTTTAATTTCTTTCTTTCTTTCTTTTCTTTCTTTCTTTCTTTCTTTCTTTCTTTCTTTCTTTCTTTCTGTCCAAACTAATCAAATACTAAGGAGGATATAAAATTTCTGAGTCAAATGCCTTGACTACTACAGAATATATTATCTTTACATTGAGACATGGTTACACAAATGTATATTTGCATTTTTAGTAAGACAATTATATAAAATATCATGTTTTGACAGCAATTCAGGAAAAGCTTTAATATAAATGAAAACAATTTAACATTTACTGTTCAACAAAAGCACGTTTTACTGCCTGAACAAAAATAATTTCCCCCAAATTTTTGTAAATGATTTTTGTCACGGATTTCTCAGTTTAGCTGTAATCCAGCATCCCAGTTCGAATAAATAATAATGGAGGGATACGTCAGTCAACAGGAGTGCTGTATAAATTCTATTTTTAACTAATGACGTTAATGACTTTCCAGTCAGATTGCATTATAAAATTTATGAGCACAGAATCAATGTTTTTCTTTCTTTAACAAAGTGGCAACTTAATAGACGCCATCCCAGGGCTGTAAGTAACATGTAAGCCACCAATGGCCTTTGATCTTGGCAAGGGTTGATTGACAGAGGCGACTAGATAAAATCCCCATTTTACACACGCAGACTGTAAACCAGGATATCTATTACCTGACACTAATTAGCCGTGCCCTCTCTACTTGGATCACTGTATGAAGTTTCTACCAAAACAATTAGAGAATACTACTATAATATCAGTTGAAAGATATATCTTTGGTAAAAGTGTATTAACCTACTTGCACTAAGTATTAACTACACAGCATAATTATTGAAATATACATTGTATCATGGCAAACAGTCCGGTGTCAGGAGTTAAGGGTACATGAAACTACTTCTTTTGACTTCTCTAAATTTGACATTTCGATTCAAGTCATTTCAGAAGTCGAGTGCGTAAAAATTTGACTTTGCAAACATAATATAATGTATCAACCACTTCGAGCAGATATGAAAACAGTCTCTCAAATTAGTTAAGTGCTCACATTAACATACTATTTTCAAGTGCATATTCAACGAAGTAATTACAGATTGTCATGGTGAAAGGACAAGTTGTAAAATAATGTCTTGACATTTTAAAGTATTTTTTACTGAGATGGCTATTGAACAAATATATTTGTAAAATTGATGCCGACAAATGCTGTGGCATTTAACAGGCATATATTTTTTTTAAAACCACTTCACTTACTAATAGCAAAATGGCAAATTGATTCCGATGACAATTACATAAAAGGCCAAAGAACATTATATAGGCCTGTTACTTCCTTAATATCTCCTTCACTTCTCCTCTTAGTTCTATCACAATCTGCAACTAATAGTTTTTTATACATATCAAACCGCCAAATTGTGCGCTTTCTCTGTTATTATAATACAAAGAAATGTAAGTATATACATTCGGTCAGATGTGCTTGAGGCATACACTAAAAATAACACCAAGTGCTGTTCAAAAATCCGCAATAAATAAATAAATGTAAGGATCTAAATAAGACGGACCCTTTATAATGAGGAAAGGAATTTCTTTGATGAATCAATAGTGTGTAAAGGTACAGGTGAAATGTTAAGCATATCTTGTTCCCGTGCTGGAGCATAAAAGGTATGAAACTGGAAATTAGTGCTGAATTGGTGATATTAGGAGAACATTTTCTTTCTTTAACACATATACAGAAGAATGTGTGAACAAAGGAAAAAACATTTCAAATGTTTGTATTGTCAATTTTAATAAATACCCCACAACACCTTTTAAAAGTCTATGTCAAAGAATACAAATTACACCATTTCTCTTCTGGGTTGATATTTTCATTCCTGAGATCACTACCACATCTATCATTTGTAACTGTTTAGCTTTATCCAATTAATAATGATCTCAAATCTCACTTTGGAATGTATTCTTGATAAAGCTAAATTCCTATTCTTGTGACACAGAATAAAACTAGAATTCATGCAATTGTACAAACTACAGTTCCCAATAACCTAAATTTAGGAAAGGAAAATTAAGGCACTGGCGATTGCAAGAATGATACTGTATAATAATACAGTGTGATAACAATATGGTAGTGGGAAAATGGAATAAAATACCTATCTATCTATCTGTCTGTCTGTCTGTCTGTCTGTCTGTATGCTATCTATCTATCAATGATGGTGTTGGAAATGGCCCTTTCTGCAAGTTAACCCCCAAACATTTTGCCACCCTCCTCCCCTTTTTGCTTCATTTTTTTTTTGGGCCTTAGGAGTGTGTGTGTGCACAGTATCACTACTAACCAATGCTAAAATGCTTGTGCTCATTTCCCTAAACATGGTTTGATTGGCATATACCTAATTTGCATATTTAATTTACTTATAAATCCCTTGTAGAGTTGTATACCATATACCCAGGGCCTGTAAATTGAATGCTACAGCACTGGTTGCGCCACCAACCTAAGTAGCTCTCTAAAACATGACTGAGGCTGGCCACTGTGGCCTGAATGCGGTGTCCAACTGCCATGTCAACTTGGAATTTAAAACTCCTTGCCAAGCCTTAAACTTCCCTTTTATTACATATAAGTCACCACTAAGAGAAGACCCTAGGTAGCCCATAGGGCAGGCTGCTGTGTAATTGAAAGGTAGGATATGCACTTTTAAGTTTAACGTGTCCTGGTAGTGAAAAACTCCCAAATAAATAATTCACTACTGTGAGGCCTACCCCTGCCATAGGGTAACATTGGTGATTCCTAATTACATTTAATAAGCTGCAATTCCTAAAAGAGAGAAGCTAGATTTATCATGTTTAGGACTTATGGAATTGTAATGACAAATCCTCCTCATTAGCAAAGTCAGATTTATTGTTACAATTTTTAAAATGGCATTTTACTGCTCTTAGCCCTCTCTGATTGCATGTCTGGTTTGGGCGACAGCTGGGCTTTGTGCATTACTTTTAGACAGTCACACACAATGGGAGCTTAGGTGTTACTTGATAGGCCATCCTGGGAGGATGGCAGGTAGGAGATGGACACAGCCTCATACCTAAACCTAAATAGGCTGCGTTCTGTCCCCACACAAAGTGCTCAATACCCCCCTGTAGTGAGTCTGGACAAAGGGCAGGAAGGTAGGACATTTGTGAATTCAAAGACCCTTCTTTGAAGTCTACCTACTTCAAAGACAACACTGAGAATAAGAACTGGACCTCAGACATCACCACTTCAGTAAACTTCTGGACCTGTGGATACTATGCCAAGAAGAAGCACTGCTGTGCTACTGAAGGACTGTCACTCTGCAGGACTACCACTCTGGAGGAACTGCTACCTTGCTGTGCAGACTTGCTGCCCTCTTTCCTGGAGAGGAAGAAGAGCTGGAACTGGAACCGATCTTGAACCCAGAATTCAGGTCCTGGGCACTTGGAAGTGGTTTTTGGCTCCTTAAATTAAGCTTTTGGGCTCTTCACAAATGACCCTTTTTGCACCAAAACCATAAGTCCCTCTCGTCATACAGCAGGCATCATCCACCACCGTGAATCACCACCGTGAGGCTCCAGCCTGCCTGGACATGCTCTAAACGCCCTGCTGCCCATCACCAGCAATGCTTTCCCTGCTCTTGGGGACCTACTCCCCTGTGAACGGGACTACATCTTGACATAGTAAACCTGCAGCAGGACTAACCTAGGACTGTATCTGAACCACGCTCTATAGTTGTCGGCCTGATCTTTTGGATTTGACCCAGTCTAGCATGACCAAATACTCCCAGTTGGCACTACAGTGTAGTTTATTCTTTAAAAACTCATAACTCCGGTTCTACTTTTTGGAGTTTTGAAATGTTGGTCTTTTTTTGTTCAGTAAACTAAACTCTTTTATGCTAACCTGGTGTGGGAACTTTTGTGTGGTGTTGTCACTGTTTTACTTTTTAAAGTGTTGCAGAACTGCTTTACACATTGCCTCTTAATTGAAGCCTGACTGCTCTGTGTCAAGCTACCGGAGGGTTAGCACAAATTAATTTAGGGTGTGTTTGCAACTTATCCTGACTAGGACTGTGGTTACTCCATGAGCAGTCAACAAGGAACCCAAATTTTACCAGGTGGAGGGGCAAGGGTGTTATTTGAAAATCCAGGTCTCCAGCTTCTTTCAGAACTCAAGAAGGGAGGTGGAGGCTCTGATGTTCAGTGGAAGGTTGTTCCATGCTTTAGGAGCCATGTACGAGAAGGCCAGCCTCTGATTGTTTAGCTATTTGTGTGGTACACACATGAGTAGGACTGCATGGGAGCACAGTTGTTTAGGTGGTTGATGGAAGGAGATGTGACTGTCGGGTAAGTGGTACCTATGTTTTGTAGTGCCTTGGATGTGTGAGGGAAGAAGATTGAACTGAGCATGTTTGTGTATTGAGAGCCAGTGGAGCTCCCTGAGGTTTGGTGTGATGGGTGTTCTGCGTGCGAGGTAGAGGAAGGGTTTGGCTGTTGAGTTTTGGATGGTGTGTAGTCTTCTGGTAAGCTGCTAGATGATTCCGGAGTGCAGGTTGCTCCTGTAGCCAAACTTGCTGGTGACCAGGGTGTGGGTGGAGGTTTTTCTGGTGTTGCTTGGCAGCCGTTAAAAGAACTTCCTCAGCACCTTTAGGGTGTGACAGCATTGACTTGTGCAGTCATGTCCAGTTATGTTTTCTATGTTGATGCCTAGGTTCCTGGCATGGGTGCTGGGTTGGATGAGTGTCCATTATCAGCTAGCTATCATGTCGAGTTCTAAGGTGAGGTGTTTTTCTGAAGTTTACTATTTCTCTCTTGTTGGTGTTGAGCTTCAGACAATTGGTCTTCATCCAGATAGCGACCTTGGCAATGCAGGGGTTTCACATGCTCCTTGTGTTGACGGTCTTGTCTATGCGGAAGAGTATGAGCTGTGTGTCATTAGTATAGGACAAGATGTTGATGTTGTTTGCACAGATGACATTGACAAGAGGGGTTATGTATGCATTAAAGAGGGTCAGGCTGAAGGACTAACTGTGGTATTCCACAGATGAGTTTGTGGGCTTCCAACCTATCTACCAAATATATTAATACTATTATTTGTGTACTTGTTTTATTTTATTTTATTGTTGGACTTGGCCCTTTTTGCAGGGTCATCCTTGAACTTTTTGCCTTCCTCCTATATTTTGTCTGACCTGGTTATGTTGGTTTTATGACTCTGGGCACTTTACCACTGCTGGTCATTGCTAAAGTGCATATGCTCTCCCTATTGTACATTTATGTATGGATTAGTGACTCCTTGATTAGCTGGTTTGGTTTACTTGTCAGGCCCTAGTACAGTGCACTGAGAGTGCCCAGGGCTTGTAAACCAAATGCTGCTCGTGGGCTTGCAGCACTGGTTGTGCCACCCACAGAAGCAGCCTGTAAAGTGTGTCTCAGGTCTGCATTGCAGAGCCTGTGTGCAGTCTGGTACTGCCATGTTGACTGGACAAGTGCACCCACTCGCGAGTCCCTAAACCTTCCCTTTTATGCATATTAGTCACACCTATGGTAGGCCCAAGGGCAGGGTGCATTGTAGATAAAATGTTGGACATGCCCTGGTGTGCGTGGCATGTCCTAATAGTCAATTACAGCCACTTTCATTTTTCACTATTGCAAGGCTACCTGTTCCCAATAGGCCAGAATGGGCAGTTTGATTATAACCTCTTATAATTCTAACTGACTCAGGGAACTGGGTAGAAATTCAAGTTTAGTATGCCTGAACTCAGAAAGATGAAATCCATATTTTAGTGAAGTTGGTTTTAACATTCTGTGTTTGAAAACACCACTTTTAGAAAGTAGGTATTTTCTTGCCTAACTATCCAAGCCTGCCTCTGCTAGGTTGTGTATTCCTTGTCTGGAGTTTGAGTGACAGGGGCTGGGGGATTCCAGGAGACATGGTGAGTCAGCATAGGGCTGAAAAAAGCTATCTGCATGTAGATGGGTGGGAGGAGTTGCACCTGGGACCTGCATAGGTCTGTGCCTTCCCTCCACAATGCTGGCTCCACCTCCTGTGGTGCGTCGGATGTCCCTGGCCTCCACTGTGAAAGGAAAGAAGGAGTCTTGTCAACAAAGTGCTCCAAGACAGACCAAAACCGGTTTGGCTAGGCAAAGGCCTTTCTGCCTTCAGAGAACAAATATATATAGGTGTATAAAAGGGGGGACCCAAACCCCGGAACTTTAGATCACTTTTGGGAAACAAGAAGAAACCTTTGCTGCGGAGAGGAACCAGAGAGACTGAGGAGAGACTATCCCTCAGCGTGATGGATTGGCCTGCAGTGGTTGCCTGACAGCCAAAGAGAGGAGAAAGGACTTTGTGCTACTTTCATTCAACTTGTGAAGTATCTCCAAGAGCTTGAGATAGAGCTTGCATCCTGCTGAAGTCTCAGGGACAACAGACTTCGCCCACCAGCTCCCCAATAGTCTTTGGAAGTGCCTGCAGTTGTGTTGGACTTTCTGAGGGACTGTGTGTCGGAAGGAGCTGGAAGCGCGACTCACGAAGAAGAAGTCCGTCGCTGCCGCTTCACAACGCCGAAGCGCCTGGCATCGCCGTAGAAGAGGATCGACATCGCACCAGATGCCGCTGCATCATCGGAGAAGCGTGTTGCTGCCGCAAGCACTGTTGTCGCATTACTGGGAAAACGTGTCGCCGCTGCAGCTGTCGCATCGTTGCTGAAGTGCCTCGCTGGAAAAATGGATCGACGTCACTTCAGACGCCGCCGCATCACCAGGAAGCCTGTCGCAGTGCCGGTCGCGGCTCAGAAGAATCGTTGAGTTGCTGCACGGCCATGGGGCGTGCATGCATTGCGTTGCATCAAGGAGAAGACTCCATTTTTGTTTCATTGCACCGGATCTTCATCGCATCATGGCGCTGCTGGTCGCATCTTCAGTCAAGAAGTCGCATCGCCATGGAAGCGCAGTAAGAAACGGACGCATCACCTCCCCATGCGGAGAAGAGCCGACTAATCCCCTACGCATCAGTAGGGATCCGAAGCATCACCATTCTTGCGTGTAAGGAATCGATCCATCACCTTCCCTGCAACACTTTCGCTGTATAGCGGTACGCATCCAAAGGTACATTGAACTCAAAGTGTCGCATTTTACATCTTAATAGAACTAAGCTAATTCTACCATTTTTAAAGTACAGTATTGTGGATTTTTGTCATTTGTGTAAGTCTATATAAAAATACTTATTTTTATACTACAAATTGTGTGGTGTCTATCTGTAGTGGAGAAGTGTGGCTCACTGGTTAGAGCAGGCAGACCCTGAAGCAGAGGTCAGACACGGGAGGGTGTTGCGGCAGGGTGTTGAGCTCAAATGTCCACGGATTCGATAATTCTCGCTTCGGTGCCTGACCTAATCATGGGTTCACACTCTGCAACTCTGGGCATTAAGCTTGCTTAATCTCCACAACGGCCCCCCCGCGGCGGGATGCCTGGCGCTATATAAGAAATATAATAATAATAATAATAATAATAGTGCTGTCACTGGGTTACCGTATGTGTTCACAAATGCTTTACACACTGCCTCTGAGATAAGCCGGTCTGCTCGTGCCAAGCTACCAAGGGGGTGAGCAGGAGTTATTTTAGGTGTGTACCCCCTTACCTTGACTAGACACAAGGGTCTCTAGTTGGTCAAAGGTACCTTCCTCTGCCAACTAGAGACCACCAATCTAACAATTATATTATTTGCATATGTATGTGTGATTGTTTTAAGTATTTTTCGCGAATGGCTTCTTTATACTAATTTAATTTGGTCATTTATTTAATATTTTGCATTTGGTTTGTTAATTTTTTATGTATTTGAATATAGTTCCTCATTTACTGCAGTATCCTCAGTAGAAAGTGCTTTCACTTTTCCACTTCAATTCCATCTAAATTCAGAATGGTAGCACTCTAGTTCCTCATTAGAACATTGTGGTAAATCTACTGATCACCAGGAAGTTAACTGGCAGTCTGCTGCTAGAAAGCGCATGCTTCAGTCTGCACATCAGAATATTTGAATGAAATAGAAGAGTAAGATATTTGGAAGTCATTTAAAATGTGTCCTAATTTTGCTTTCTTCAGCGCCAACCATAATTTGGATGACAAAATGGACCTCCTCATTTTGTTCCTTTCTAAATTAAATGTTTTAAGTTTAACCAGTTTTATTCAATCAAGATGGCTTCAGGTGTGCCGCACTTTTGTCATAAGTAAGATCGTTAGTGCTTTACTTGTTCATTTTAACACTCTGGGAGGCTGCAGTAAAATCAATTGACCGACCACTCCTGATGGAAGTACATGATTTACTGAGAATGTCAGACTTTATTCTCACATGGCTGAGAAAGATAGTGTGAATTTTCACACAATGTGCTCCCATTTTATTTAGCCTGTGGAACACCTTCTATAACCTCTACGAGCAAACCATTACAAAGCAGTTTTCTCACAAACGTGATTCGTGAAATCACAGCAGAAGGTTAGTGTTTTTCACGGGGTAAAATCACATTGGAATACACCACAATTCCTAAAATTAGTATGGTATCAAATAATTTATATTGCAACTAAAATCAGTTATCACCCTTCATACGTGCTCCTTTTTGTGACCCTCAAATCCTTCTATTTACTACAATGCATTTCAAAGGGGTCAATGTCCTAGAGTTCTGTAACGGCTGCTGCAGCATGTTGTCCATGTTGTGGCCAGCCAATAAAGTCAGGGGGTGGGTTTGCTCACTCTTTCCCCTGACATAACTTTTTAAATTCATTTCCAGGACACAGGGACCATGTTCCTGAGTCTTGTAATAACTGCCATATACAGCAACTGCCCAGATATGCAATTATTTTTTAACCTTAATTTCTCAAAAACTGCAAAACGGATATACACCACTTTTTCTCAGCCCCCGCCAAATACATCACCCTAAAACATTTCAGGAAAGAACGAAGATGGAGGAACTTTCATTTGGAAATCTTTGTGAAAATTCATCAAAAGGGGTCAACGTTATTAGCAATCCAAAAAAGAGAGAAGCAAAAGGAAAGAGCAAGCGAGACTGGGAAACACAGAGACAGATGTTTATAGGTGGAGGAAGGAAATCAAACAACAAACCAGCAACACAAACAAATACTGGATGAGGAAGTAATTTAGGAGAATTGTAGAGCATGGAGTATCAAGGTAAATACAGGCTAAACACTTTTTAAAGTCTAAACCTTCATTTTGTAGATCAAATTACAGTTGTGCATTTGTGTTGGAAAAACATTGAATACCCTAGACAAACAACAACTTCAAATTCCTACTTTTTCTGGTCTTTCAACAAAAGTCATACGCCATTACCAATTTAGCAGCAAGGGACAATTCAGATTCAATCAATGATACCTTAAAATACTGTTTGTCAAAAGGAAGGTGTTGTTTATGACTTGCTGTAGTTGATCAAGACTGATTAGAACAGCTCTAGTAATTGTTTCCAATTGTGCTTCACAGCACTATATGAAAATTGTGGTGAAGCAAGTAAGAAATTGGATGCTATTGAAAATACAGTTAAACGAAAATGTGGATGTCAATAAAGTTCAATGAATGCATGAGCCCTATGGGAGAAACAGATGTTCAGTACAGTATAACTCTAATTATGAGACTAAGGGCTTTATTACGATGGCGTCAGTCAGACCATCATCGCATCGGGCTGAAGACCATCCTTCAATGAGTCGGCAGTCCCACCTGCCCTATTAGGATAGGGCCGACATGCAGGCTGTCATAAAATGCTTATATCTACTGCCCAGGAAAAGGGCTGCAGCACAAGGTGCAGTAGAAAAAGGCCCTTTGTGCACATCCATGCACTGTGTGTCAGGCACCATGTGGTGCCTGGCACACAGTGCATGGATGCGTGGGGGGCACTATATGTACCCCCAGCAGCCCTTAGCAGTGGCCTACAGGTGACCGGGCCCTGCTTAGGGCCCCAAAGTCTGTTTCCATCTGCCTTTTCGTCACGATGGGACAACCATGAAAAGGCAGTCGCAAAGGGGCATCTTAATCCCTACGGAGGTGCCTGCACAGGTATCGCCTCCACTGCAGGGATAGAATTCCGACCACCACTCTGACAGGAGCTTGTTTCCTGTCATTGGCTGCGGTCTTTTGCCCCGAACTATGTGCTCTGACCGCCAATATTATAAACCGGCGGTCAGAACAATGACCAGGATGTCGGGCGGACTGCCACTGTTGGCCTGTCAATGACGGTCCACTCACCATTGTAATGAGCCCCTCTGTTAGCAGCAGTAACCACAAAATACCATACCAAAACACCATAGATATTACATTCCATGTCAAGTCTAATAAATAAGGTAGTTAAGAGATGATCGCATCTTATTCAAAATCTTTTTGCAGATTAAGGAGAGCAACTTTTTTTTTTAGATTTAACAGATTATATAATGTTTGGTCAAAAATCCTGCTTCACACAGATTTGTCTTTCCCTAGATATGCCTTCTTCCTGAGTTAATAGAAAACAAAATGCTCCCTGAATTCTCAAGCCTAATTCATGGAGCATATCCTGTGAGTGTGCGTCTTGCTACAGACTTTGGTATGCTTTAGGTACAAATTTCCAGGATGTTATATTCTGTTGTCTCCTACTTCCGTGCTGCTCAGCCTGTGAGAATATGATGCAATTCATCAGGCATGCTTACTCTCAAACTAATTGCCAAAGATTGTTTAATTTCTGTAAGGATGACTTACATTTGGAAATTCATGTGCCACTCACCGTGGGAAACAGCCATTACAACGCAACTAAAACAACGCACTACCATTACAACGAAACTTTTACAACGCAGGGTCCATTACAACGCATGCCATTACAACACAGCTGCTATTACAACGCATGCCATTACAACGGGAGTATGGGTAAGAATTTAATTAAATTTTAACCCCTACACCATCCAACACTTACCCTACTATTACGCCCCCCTGGAGTTAGAATAGTAATTTTAACCCCTACACTAGCCAACACTTGCCCTACTTTTACACCCCCTTGGAGTTAGAATAGTAATGTTAACCCCTACACTATCCAACACTTACACTACTATTACATTCCCATTAATTTAAAAAAAAATACTTACCCATACTTACGTTGTAATAGCATACGTTATATATAATAGCAGCTGCGTTGTAATGGCATGCATTGTAATGGCATGCGTTGTAAGGGATCCTGCGTTGTAAAAGTTTTGTTGTAATGGTATGCATTGTGAATGTATGCGTTGTAACGTCATACATCCCTCACCGTTAAGACTGGAGTAATGCACAACTACTCATACAATCATAAAATCCTATGCCAGTATCTCTTTTTTTACTTGAAAGTTATGCATTTCAATAAACGTCATTTGATAACCTGTTATGCAGTTTTCGTATAGTGTGATCTCATTAAAGACAGAGAGAATGTTGGGTTGTGTTGTTCATTACCATTTAATTTTCACATCGGTTTTTACTGTTAACCTACATGCATCTTTTACCACATTTTTGGCTTTTGCAATCACTTTGTAAATACATTTTCTAGAAAACTAAACTGAATGGTGATAGCAACCTTAAACCTTAAAATGAGTACCACTGAGTTGGGTAACAATAACAATCTTTCTATTCAGAGCCAATATAGCCTTGGGTGAACGTACATTTTACAAATACATGTTAAGTTTTATGTTAAACATACCTATAATCATATTACTTGCAGAATTTCAATGATTTCTAGACAATTTTGTTAATTGCAAACATGTTGCTGGAGTGTAATATGTAATTGTGTATAACCTATTATTCCTGAACCACAAATGCCCTAATTATATCATTAATATGTTATCACCCTTAGCCAAAGGAGACTGTTCTGGAAATGGGGGATAGCGTTTAAATGATTTAGGGGCTAGTCCTGCTGAACTACCCTCTCTTTTTATTTTACCCTTAGCCTCATCTTCCTAATATTTCAAACTGTATAGGCAGTCTGTAATCCTACCAGAGAATGAACATCTTGAAAATACCCTAGAACATTCCTTCTGAGAACACCAAAGAAACCATACTTTTAACATGAAATCGTAGAAAGAAAATGCATTCTTACACTGCCCAGTAAAAGTCAGTATACTAATTTTGTTTGTTTTACAGGTTACTTGTTTACTTACAAAGTTTGTTAGCCTATTATTGCCGGAGTTTAAATGGTGGCATGCCACATTTGGTAAAAATACATTCTTGATCGCATTTAATATTAAACATCAAAAGAGTCACGTTTATCAACAAAGCCAAAATAACAAAGTGCATTTTACAGCAGCGTTACCCTATAATCTCAATGGGTTCATTCATTGACTTCAGAAACGTGTTGTGGCCTGTAAACCATGGGTTCTAGTCAGGCAGTCGTTAAGGCTGCCTGTTGTCTAACCGAGGTTAACATATAGAATTATAGGTGGGCAACAGTGAATTACAGGGATGTTTTTCACATAGGAGATTTGAGTGACATCCAATAGACAGAGAGCATAGATCAAGTTGTCTATGATGCCACTCAGAGCCCTGAAGTGAAAAAGATTCCCATAACTAACTTTTACAAATCTATAATTTTATGTTGTGTATGACTTTGAAAATCATCTGCCACTGCTTTCAACTGCTAAGCAGGGGAGTAATAGAAGAGCCATACATGGCATGGCATCTCCTCCCTGCCGCAAATGTGAAAAAATACCTTTTCTGCCATCCTTAACCAAATTGCTCCCCACCACCTCCCCTCTCCTGCAACTGTGCATTTTCAGTCAAAACAGGCAAACAGCGCTGCGCTGACAGGCTCTCAGAGAATGTGCCTAGAAGGCCTTCCGGACGTAGGAAAAGTGAGTAACCAATTTTGTTATTATCTGTTGCTACATCATAGCAGTGAATAACTAGAGGCTTCACAAGAAAGCCATGCAAAACAGAATGATTACCAATCAGTTGGGTAAAAGCTGTAGTGTCATTAAGGTAAAATACTGGCTTAGAAATTAAATGAATTTACCATTGCAGAATGGTAGCATCTTCAAAAGACTACATGCTTTACAACATTGTTAAAATGTCTTTCTTTTTTCCACTTACTGCCATGCACTTGAGTTATTTTCTGCTTTTATCATTAAAAAAAATTCCATTTTGAATGTTGGCACAACGAGGAGCAAATTTTTTGTTGAAATCATAGATCTTACATTTTCATAATATTCAGCATCGTTTGGTTGCTATATTACAATGCTATTCATGTTTTCTAGTAGTTGTATTATTCACATTTGTGTTTACTGGTTGTCTTCTGTCTCTATCATTTGCATCAAATGAAATTTTCCTCATTCTTCACCTTGAAAAGATAGTCAATTTGACATGATTTTCAGACTGCTCTATATTGAAATTTTCAAAGTATTTGGAGTTATTCTTTGTCAGTCCCTCACTCTAGCCTTCCGGGAATCCTTTTCAGATACGTGCTCGTCTGAAGCCTTCCTCTTTCACTTCGAGTACCTGGCTGTGCAGAGCTCCATTTCTAATGTTTGCATCTACCTCTCTGTTACCTAGCTACTCTCTCACATTCTATTACATGTAAAATGCTCTTACTCTGAATGTGCTGCTCATATTTAAAAGATAGGCCTCGACTGCAAAGTGGACGGATTTATGTGCGCTGAAACCGAGCGACTGGAAATAATGTTCAAGACAATATCCCCAACACATGGATGCGCATACCAAGAATGTGTCCCAAGGGGAAGGCATAGCATGGGGATCTGAATGTACTGCCTGAAATAACTTCATTCCAGGGACAAATTCCTCTCAGCAGGTGGTAAGTGGATAGGGGGGTCCGGGGTGGGGCAGGTGGCAGAAGGGTAGGATGGGCAGGTCAAGAGGGCAACTGTAGGCTGGGAGAGTGAGAGTTCTGTGCTCACTGTTCAACTAAATGGAGTCCAGGAAGATGGGGCATGAGTTCAATCTGTATTTGAAGGCCGAGGCTCTTCTGATTTTACCACCCAGATACTCTAGCTGGTACCATCGGGTTCATTATTTTCACAGCCAGGAAATCTCAGTACAGGAAGAATGGACCAGTTACAATTAGGCAAAGCTGTATACCACCCCAGAATATTGCTCCATTTGGGACCTTAGTAGAGGGCACCTTACTAACATAAGTTAATTTATACTCATTAAAACAATGCAGGAGATATTCAACAAATAATGGACCAGTGCTCTCTACACCAGCATCTCCATCCAGTTCCTTTGAAGCTTCCAGACCATACAGAACTTCATAGACAGTCTCATCTTGAACCTCCCCAAACAAAGCCACATTGCCTCCCACACGAGAGACCTCCACTATCTTCCCATCCTGAAGAGATTCCAGTTCAAGATCCTCACACACGTCTACAAAGCCGTCCACGACCTAGGACCTTCCTTCATCAACCATCAACTGAACTTCCATCTACCCTCTAGACACCTGCCCTCCTCTTCACTCACCCCTTCACACCCCCTGCATCTGTCACAGCTGTTTCTGTAGCCGCTCCTTCTCCTACATCACTGACAAGATCTGGAACAACCTTATCCTCCAGCTCCATACAGCCCCCTTGCTTGCAAATTTAAGAAAGAGACTCAATACCTGGCTCTTCGACAGAGACACAGCGCCGAGATACCCCTAGGGGTGATAGTGTTGTGCTTTACAAATGCTGAGTGATCAGTAATTTTAAGTACCATTTTCAAAGGCACAAGTCTGATCTTATGTGGGTATTAAAATACGTGGAAAACCTTGTTGTGCCGGATTGATCTCAACGATTGTCAGTTTGTAGTAATCTTTATTTTATCTTTCAAATGTGTCAAAATGATTGTTTCTTTATTGCATTTAGCTTCCATATTCATAGGCTGTCTAAGATTCTGCTCCAGACACAGGAGACAATATGGAAATGCAGGACCTTTTTGCTAGAACAGCTTTCCTCTTTATGTTATGCATTTGCAATCCTATTGTTAGTTTAAAGCAATTGTGCAACATGCTAAAAGAAGGAGGGGGCATTTAAACGTTGCTATTGTGCTGTTGTTGCCCATGTACGTTTACATTGCATTCAGTGACATATGCATGCTGTGCTTCATAGTTTACCAAACAATACATATCATGTGCAAATTATAACTGTCCTACTCTCCATTGACCCATGATCCCTGATCATTAACTCATGATTTACATGTTGGTGATTTACAGTCCTAAAACAAACATGAATAGTTTAGAAGTGTCGTTGTTTACCTATGAAGAATACTGAACCCATGTGTAATAATTGACAATAATTCATAATATAAAGAGCAATTGTCTGTGTTGGGTTGGGAATATTCCCTGCATGATGTACAGTTGTGTTGCCTGCCATGCGTGCCCAAACTGATTATCAGTGATCCAGTGTGTATTGACCGATGTTCGGTCTTTAGACAATGATAGGTTCTGGACCTAATCCTGAAATGGGAGAGAGGCAGCAATCACAATCTCTTAGTGAGAGAGGATTAATATTCCTGATATGGGTCTCATGTCTGGAGCACAATTGGAGCAGTGTACGGTGTTAGTGAAGTATATTAATAGGATTTTACCCCTCAGACATGAATGCGGGTCTGTTAATCTAAAGGTATGCTGCTCATGATTAACCTAGAGTCCTGAACAAGTCATCCCTTGAGGTGTATGTGTTCTAGACCTAATAGTGTGCTGTGTCATTTTGGAAGCCCACAGCCTGGACCAGAGTTCTAGGGGGAGGAGAGATGACTTTCTCTAGACAGCATATGTGCATTGCTGGCATCTCCTAGATGGGCGGGGTACAAATCAAAGGCTATGATTAGGAAAGAGGATACTGGCTTTCCTTTGAAGGGCCGGGGCCCTTCAGGATACATTGGGCTGTAAATGACTCCGACTTAAGTTACCATTATGTAAATACCAGGGGGTACAACGTGAGGCCTGCAGTATCTGTTGTTAGGGAAAGGAATCATTTGAAGAGGCAGAGATTATTATCTCCGTTCGTGATCTCTGAGAGGAGTGGTCCTAAATAGCTGTGTCCAGCCTGCTCTCACCCGTTTGTACTTCTATGGTGGCATTCCATCTGGAGATTGTCCTGCTGGGCAGAGCATCCCTGCAGAGGCCTTGCCTGGAAGATGGCACGGCCAGGAAACACGAAAAGAGAACTGACCTAAACTGTCTCCAAGGAAGTAGACCTGGAATACACATCTTCCATCTGTGAAATGGTTATAAATATGGGAGCTTATAACCCATCTCTTGTTCGTTGTAGTGGTCTATTCTAATGAGGATGGGGTATGCCACCGAGTACTCAGGGACTATTAAGCAGCCACGAATTGGTGTTGCACTGACCGCCAACTCCCCAGAGGCAAGGGAACATCACCTGACGTTCAGTCTAAAGGAGCAAATATTGCACTGTCCTGGGTGCCAAATTATCCTACCTGTAAGTGAGGAAAGGAAGCCCTAAACCTGCACGACAAGTGGATTGTGGAATGTACTACTGCAATAGATCTAGCGTCTATTACAGTACATAGCGTCTGTCTAACAGAGACTTGCTAAGCAAGTGCACCAAAGGACTCGCAATACTGCCAGATCAGGCAATGTGACCTCAGTCAGCTATCCCCACAGAGCCGACAGGCACCTAGAAGGCCTGACTGAAGCTGAGGTAAGCACCTGCTGGTGGCCTGTGTGCGGTATACAACGTTTAGCACGCATTTTTTACCACGCACTACCATTACAACGCAGGCATTACCACGCATACCATTACAACGCATTGCGCTGGAGGCGCTCTAGGATAGGGAATAAGTTTAATTTTATATCCAACATCTTCCCTAGTGTCCAAGGGCACTGGAGTTGGAATATAAAATTATACTTACCACTATCCAGCACCTCAAAGCGCTATGCGTTGTAACGGTATTCGTTGTAAATACCGCGTTGTAAAGGT
The DNA here is from genome assembly GCF_964263255.1 of Lissotriton vulgaris. Classification (NCBI taxonomy): domain Eukaryota; kingdom Metazoa; phylum Chordata; class Amphibia; order Caudata; family Salamandridae; genus Lissotriton; species Lissotriton vulgaris. The sequence goes on from NW_028251723.1 coordinate 160,073, forward strand.
ATGCGTGGTAATAGTATGCGTGCTAACGTCATACATCCCCTGTGTGCGCCACAAATGTACTGCATATCTGTAGCACTGTCAAGTGTGTTGTTCGGTCTTGACAAGTCCAGAAGATCAATTGGCCCGAGAGGTGTCTAATGAAGATTTTAAGTTGTCGGCTCAAGGCACTGTGTACAGAAGATAATGCCTTGCTTTCATTCCCCTGACCAATAGTCATCTATGAGTGTGTGTCCATTACTCTCAAAATGAAGCACCAAGTACTCACCAGAGTCTTTGAGTGAGCCACACCATTAATCAAGTACCCACCAGAGTGCAGGAATGAGTACAATCTGCCAGTTGAACGAGGGCCCCTGACAGAAGCCTCCACTCCTGTCATGAGGCATTGAGCATTGCATCGCACATCTGGCACCCACACAGTCTAGAGAAGACTTCTATATGCTGCCTGGAAGCTTCCTTCTACTGGTGAAATCCCACTCCCACTGGAGGATTGAAGACAGCCCAGTGCTGCTTCTTTGAACCTGATGAAAAACTGATTGGGCCTCTGAGACTAAGTGCTAATACAAACCCAGGAGGGAAGCATGAGCTGCACAAGTAGACTTACTTCAAACTCTGAACCTAGAAAGGGGAACTTATTGGGAGGGGACCACTAGAGACAGGTGGAAGCCTACAAGGCAGAGGCCCCTAGAAGACAAAGATTCGCACCCACGAACCCAGAAGGCATGCATTATTGAGTATATAGTGGAATTCTATATTTCCTGCGTAATAAAGTACTTGTATACTCTACAAAGGTATGCACTGGCTGGACATGAATCTTATTGCACTGCCGGGAGATAGTACTGAATATTGAACCTGAGAAGCCTGTGACAACTCACCCTTGATACTAGTGAGAGTCAATTATGGAAAGGTTTGCACTTGGCCCAGTTTCCTGAGCCACAGTAGGCTTTGCCCTGAGACAGCAGTGGTAAAATGCATCATCCCACACAGCTGTGGCCCAGCAACCCCTTACTGCCCAGTGGCCTCCTAAATGGGGTCTGACGGTTTGCTACTACAATACATATATTTCTAGTCTCGTTCTGTTTCTCTTATTCATTCTACAGTTCACTCTCTCTGTCTGCCTGCCTTTGTCTACCTCTGTCTCCTGTTCTCTGTCTTTCTCTAAATGTCTGTGTTAAGGCAGTCTGATTCTGTCTTATCTTTTGTATCTGCCTGTCTGTTTCCCCGTGTCCCTAGTGCTCTCACTCTCTCTGCCTTGTTTTACAGATTAGAGTCCTCTCCATTCATTTACTCTTTATTTCTTTTTCTCTCTCTCTCTCTCTCTTTCTCTCTTTCTTTCTTCCTCCCTTCTTCCTTTCTTATTCAACATATTTTCCTACGTGATTTCACACAGAATGTTAGACTGTTTTCATTAGATTTCAAAGGAGGGAATTCTGCATTTTTCTATATCTAGTGAATGTGAAAGAGAAAATGTAGTTACTAATGTCATAGGCCATTTTCAGCTTTTCAGTGCAATGTTATAGACCTGTCCTAAACATACAAGTGAAAATAATTGCTAGAAGTCAAAGAAGTGCAACAAATGTGCAGCAACCAAATGTTTGCTTTGCTACATTGTCTGAATAGGAGAAGGCAGGGTAAGGCCATGCCAGTAAGATATGCCGCTATTTCTCTCTCTCCCAAAGCTGGTGCACTTTAACCTTTTTAGCACCACTAATACACCTTTAAAACTTAGGGAAAGATTGTCGATGTGGTATTTAGCCTAGGATTTTTAGCTGCAAGTGTTCCCTTTCAGTACACAATACGATGCTTAGAATTGTTTAAATATTGTCCAGCTGTGCATATGTGCTGTACAGTACAGGACAGAACACATGCACTATTTGAAACGTTTGGAAAACAAAATACAGCTTTACACCAGCCTCAAGAAGTCATACATTTTGAATGTAAAGACCTGTGTATAAATGTTAGTAGAAAGAATTGTACTACTGAAATTGACCCCAAGAATATCGGGGCACAAGTATATTGAGGACAGAATATCAAGGGACAAAGTATTAAAATATAAGTACATATAAGGAAGTATAGATTTACTATTCTTAATTCAAAATGTACATACCTTGAAGACATATGTACCACATAGACACATATATTGGGAGTTAGGCATAGAAAATCTAGACTTACTCATCTGTCAATATATACATGTTTTATATTTTGTCCTTTATATTGTATCACATCGATATTCTAGAATGGATGTTCACAATGTAGACAGGACTTTGCCTCAAAATCTATGTGATTGCATAGGAATGCCCATATACCACTCATGCAATGACCCTTTGACTCTAAGTACTTAAAAGCATCTCATATTTCTACTTTACATTTCTTTAGTGCTCCTTTCAAGGACAAAATAAGATTAACAGTGGAAAGTAAATCTCAAATCATCAATTTGCACAGGTTTGTATCAATTTAATGGTACTGCACTGGAACAAAGTGTTGATAAATTGAGCCGAAAATCAAACATGGTCTCCCACATATTGTCTTTACTGTCTAATGGCCTTGTGGTGTGATTGTTTTTCTCTGTGTTTCTCTCTCACTCCCTCTTTTTAAAATAAAACAGTCTCAGTGTTGTTTTAATCACCATATTATATAGAAATGCATTCACTGAGTCTGAGAAGACTGGACTGAAAATATTAGATCTGACACCCTTGGCGTGGTATTCCCCTCAACCTTTTGCTTTCACTTCTATTGTTTGCTGAATTTGTTTTTGTTGGCATTAGACCTACACTTTACCATTGCAAGCCAATGCTAAAAAGCTGGTTCTTGCTCCTTCAGACATGGTAACATTAGCCTACACCTAATTGGCACATTTAACTTACTTATAAGTCTCTAGTAAATGGTACTACATGTACCAAGGTCCTGTAAATTAATGCTGCTAGTGGGCCTGTGGCACTCTTTGTACCACACGCTGAAGTGGCCCTCTAGAAACATGTCAGGCCTGCAATGCCAGCCTTTAGTGCAGTTTTAAGCTGCCATTTCGACCTGGCAAAATAAACCTTTTTTCCAGGCCTAATCCTCCTTTTTAATACATATACGTCACCCCTAAAGGAGGCCCAAAAAACTCATAGGGCAGAGTGCATTTTATTTAAAAGTATGACAAGCGGATTTAGGTTTAAAGTCGTTTTCAACTGTTGTAAGGCAGATCTCTCCCACTGACTAAAACTGGCTTACCTTATTACATTTAATAAGTGATAACTTTTTAATGGGAACAGATAAAGATATGGTGTTAACACTCAAAATACGTTTAATGTCAAATCCTCTTTAATGGTAAAGTCACAATTCTGAAAATGCCAATTTTAGAAAGGAGGTATTTCTTTGCCCTAACCATTTGTGCCTCCTGCCAGTAGCCTTGGTCTCATGACTGTGAATGGCTCTGCTGTTGGGGTTTATGTATTTCTTCTAGACAGTGACACGAAGGGGACTAGGTGTAGGCAGGATGGGAACAACTATGCCCCACTTACACTTCAAAGGGCTTGCCTACAACACACACAAATGATCCTGACTCTACTCTTTTGCCACCCTAGATTTCTTGGAGCCGTCACAGGGGAAGGTAAGTACTTTCCAGAACCCGATCTGGGCTAGTATAGGGAATCCCGCCCCTTCAAAGGGTGGTACCAGGTATACCTTTTGGACCTCCAGAGTCACTTGTCAATAAACCACTGCACCATTGAACATTACAGAAGAAGGTCTGTCTTTACCCCCAGAGGACTGCTCTGCTGCTACCAGAGGCATGCCCTGCTGCTAGACAGTGGCCTAGCAAGGTCAGGTGGTACCCGGTGCAGAAGATTGCTTGTCACCCCCTTCCCGGCTTCTTGATGTTGTAGAATCAGGTCAGCATCTTGATGCCTCGGTCGTTGAGGATGAAGAGTTTCTTGGCCAGCTTCTGCTGACTCGGCTGTACCGCGGGGTGTGAAATCTCACCCCGAGATCGGCTACCGCTGCCTCCTTATGACAAGCCGCTGCCGATCCACAACTCTGTGCACCCAGTCCGCTGCTCCCCTCAGGCTCAGGCTTCTGCCAGCTTTGGAGCACAGACAGCAAGAGAATCTGGAGCCGCTCTAAAACCATAACTGCACCGCCAGCTGCCGCCCACAGTCCTAGAGCAGACAGCAGGGGGCCCGGGCCGCCCACTGCCACTCTCACTGTCTCCCCTCTTCCGTCCTTCATGCTGCGGGTCTCTTCTCTCGGCCGGCCTCCTCCTCCCTCCCAGAGCTCCACCCCAATCTCAGTTCACTCTCATCCTAGGCCAACAATGGAGAGCAGCGATCATCATCACAGAAAGAGGACTGGCAGGCTATGGTCCAGTGAACACCATTTTCTAATGAAACTCTTGGCATTTCAACACAAGTATACAATTTTTTAGAAAGTGTTATTTGTAAATATGTCTTGGCCAGACGTTTATCTTATTTATTAAACAAAGCATGTGATTACTAGTTATCAAAAGCGCCTGCATGCCCTGCTCATGGGGATTCATTATCTGTCATCTAATGAGTTGTCCAGAACTTCTCTTGCGGCTCACAATGTGTGCTACTCAAGAATCTGTGCTCCTGTTCCATAATGGCCGCAGCGCACAACATACATATTGGATTGGAGTCTGTGGGTCTCTTTCTGTTTCCACTTGATCCCCGTACACTATTCCAGCTGTAGCAATTGCAACGCTTGTGCTCACTATTTAGGACTGACTGGCACAGGCACGGCAGCGGATGTGATTGGTTGCGGGTTGAGTCAAAACATATATTTTTGCCATTTTGTCACCCACCTCAGTGATGACACCCGGGATGGCCCGCACCCACCGCACCCCCCCCCCCCCCTACGCCGCTGCTGCTAGAGGACTGCTTTGCTCTCTGACAAATAAAACTGGACCTGTTCCCTTCATACCCGGCTAACCTGAGTGACCACAAAGACACAACAAGCTCCACAGTCCTTCCTGCAACTGCCCAGCTGACCTTCTACACTGGATCTGTGTTGGGCTTCAACTGGACCTGCCTGAGGCCTGCTGGCCTCTGCTAGGGTGAGTTCCTAAACTCCAAGACATGCCTCCCCATGTCCTGGACCGTTGGCTGACATCAGTTGATCTTCTCCTGTGAAGAAACGTGAAATCCTAAAGCTTTGGGCTCATCGTGACCGCAAAAAGGCCTGTGTGCCATGCACAACGACTGCCAAAGTGAAGAATGTGGTACCCAACTCTTTGCACTACAGCGACCACCAGCAATGACTAGCAATGTGAGATCTGCACTTCATGCTACAGCAACGACAGCCCGTGGTGACGGCCAACATGAAGCTGCAGCAACGACCATCAGTGATGCCCAACCAGATCTTCGCATTTCAGCAATGACGGTCCACCAAGCTACGCCTTTTCTTTGCACTACAGAGACGACCATCCTGCTCCTCGCAGCCTCTTCCACCACGAATGGAGCTCCTTGCTCGGGATATTTTGGAGGTAACTTTTTCAGTGGGAGTAATCTGGTCCCTCAATTTGGCCTGCCCTTTGTCGCAGTTAGCCTGAAATTGTGACCATCCTCCGGTCTAGCACAACCAGATGACCCTGAGTGGTGGTTTGCGTTTTTATGTCCTGTAGTAACCTAAAACTTTTAACTTAAATATCTCCAGTTCTACTGATTGGATTTTTGTTTTTGTCATATTTATTAAAATGTACTATAGGTTTCTAAACTGTTTGGGGTTTTTCTTGTGTTGTGTTTTCACTTTATTACTGTTTGTGTGCTGCATAAATACTTTACACTTTGGCTCTACATTAAGTCTGACACAGGTTACAGGAAATACACATGAGATAGGGCCATTTGTTCTGAAGCTCTGCAAATTTGAACAAGTTTTCAACCAATACGTGCAACGTTGAACTCTTACGCAATTTTCATTTTCCACTAAATGGTTAAAAGGCAAATGTGATTGCAAAATTGATTTACACTGGTGTGAAATTGCCCAGAACCCGGGTACAATTGAGTGGCACCAGTACAACTCATTGTATATGTGGACAGGCATCTTTTTGTAAATAGTTTGACAAGTTAGGCACATGTTGCAGAAATCTGTGTGATGTCTGTAACTCAGATGGTTGAGCTACACTAGGTCACGAAAGCCATTCACCCAGCCCAATCATATAACTACCATTTACTAAACATAATAATAACAATAACATAAAAAATAACAAGTGCCATTGATAGGACTTCAGAGCTGAAAGCCTGTAGATGAAAGCATTTTATAAATTGTATGTTATTATTTTTCTCAGTCATGTTTATCTTTAATCCCCTTGTTCTACAACATTTTTCCTGCATTCGTAGCTCCACCGGAAACTTTCTGCTTACGTTCGTGTTATGAAAGATTGTAATCGGGTTTTCAATTCGTAATGAGAAAAGTGTGGAGCCCGTTGTTTGTGTTTTTAATAACGCTATGCCTCTGCCACTCTTTACTCTTGCAAGTTAATCCCTTTCAAATAAATCTGTAAATATCACTTGGCTAACAGAAGCCTGGGATCTAATTCGTGACACCCCTCTGCAGATTTTCGTCTTATCTTTCCCCAATGAAAACAGATGTTTAAAGAAATATGGGCTTTATAAGTAAAATCTGCATAGGAAAATTTTAATCTGCAACAAATGTCTCTGAAGCGTGTGGGTAATCAAGGTCCCCTGAAGCCCTCGATCCGACTGTCCCTGCAAAACCAGCTAGTAGTTAAGCACCTATCATTACTGGTACTGGAGGTATCGGAGGTACCATGTCCAGGCATTACCGGGAGATCACAAGTTGTTCCCAGGTATTCCCTTAGGCATTGGAAAATAACATGCAAAATCAGGATGACCCCCATTGATTCTCCATATAAACGTGCAATCCCATCCACAGTCCTCAAGGCACCACTGCGGAATTTATAATCTGTAACGAGCAATAGTACTGCTCCTTGAAATATCCCTTGTGAATCCTGGTGGGCCTGGAAACTTCAGTACCAGAACCACTAGGAATTGCAAGGCATTCACAATGAGGTCCTAAATGCTCTTAATCCGTGAATATGCTCCCATTAACTTTAAAAACCATGGAAACTCTGCGAAATAAAGTTGAAGTCACAATAAGGAATAAATAGTGAGAGTTGTTTACAAAGAATCGTGGACTGAAAAGGTTAAAACAGGTCTCGGTTCTTACTAGCGTTCCTCCTCTCAGCATATGGTGCACTCATTGGATATTTGTGTACGTGGTTTCAAGCCTGTAATCAAAAGTGAGCAAAATGCCCCAAAACCAGTAACGGCCCATAGAGGGAGTTCTGTGGGGCAGAAAGGCGGGGCAGGGGAGGGGAAGGGTGGGGGGTGCTCAACACCGAAATATGGATAATGTGAGGTAAGTAAACAATTTAATAAATAAAACGAATTTCTTAGCGGGCCCTGCATCTCAAAATGCGATTCGGGGCGCACCACGAAATTAGTTTTATTTATTAAATTATTTACATACCTCACATTATCCATATTTCGGTGTTTAGCACCCCCAACCCTGCCCCTCCCCCGCCCCACCTCTCTGCCCCACGTAACTCCCTCCACGGGCCACGGCTGCCCAAAACGAGTATAAAATTTCACAAGCAGCTGTGCTGTCACTCAATGCTATCAGGAGCGGCTGGTATCAGGGAAGAATGGCCGGGCAGGGGAGGTTGGGGAGAGGGATGGGGCTACGACGGACGAAAATAAAAAATAAAAACAATAAAAAAATACCTTACCTGCTGCCTGTCGCCTAGCGCTCTTCTATTCCTCCCCACTGCAGGCACAGGCACCAAGATTCCCCTGCGGCCAATCCAGATGCTGCTCTCATGATGCTGGCAGCATGAGCGCAGCATCAGGATTGGCCTGAGTGCCCTAGATTTGTGCTCCCAGAGAGACTGGGAGCCTGTGCCTGCTGTCTCTAACTCGGCACCACAGCTCGGGTTGGAGACAGCTCAGTGCGCATGTCTGTTTGGCCATTCTGAGATGGCCAGCCAAACTGCCATGCACACTGACAACAATGCTCACCACTTCCCCTCTTCACATTTACCCCGATGGCCCCGCCCCAAAGCCTCGGCGGGGAAGGAAAAATAAAACAATAATAAACATGTTTTATTATCGTTTCATTTTTCACGTTTTTAGGCTGCTGGCAAGGGGGCAACGCTCCTCCGCCATGGCGGAGGAGCCGCCGCTGGATGCTAGAGGATTTACTTGGGAGAGCACAATAATCCACAATTGAAGACACAATTGCTCACCACCTAAACTTGCAAGCACCATGAATAGCTTTTTGATGGCAGGAAAGACTTGTTCCACTAGTGCATGGCCAGAGAGTAGAATATTGGCCAACAGTCCAGACGTACAAGTTGGCTGTTATCTTATAAAAGAAACCAAATTAAAAAATCACTGTTGTGAAGTGTTGATTAACAGCCAGATGTGGAGGATTGTGTAAACCACGGCAAATTGGTTGTGAAATCCAATTCCCCTTAATCGAATGCCCAAGTTAATTGCACTTTTCACACACTGTAAACTTTAAGATTTTAAAGGGGCAGAGGCCTTATTATTGTTGTGATCGACGGCCCAAGTTTTTATTTATGTGTATGGTCCCGACCCACCTGAAGTAGGTGGGGACACTACACATCATCACAAAAAAAGAAAAATAGAAATGGCAGCAGACAAAATGCTTAATTTAGAGTTTAGGTATAATGTAAAGTCCACTGAGTTTACAGGCGTGTACAATCCACCACCTGAAGGATTTTCACTTGTGGATATGCTGCGGCCATGTTGGAGAATGGTGACGGCAATTGGGTCAGTGATATTTCTGCCGGTGGTAATCTAAGCACTGGCAGGGTAAACATATACTTCCGGAACCAGTAGATTTAACAAACTGGCTTTTTAAATCAGGCCTAAAGAAAGGTATTGAGGGTTAAGTTTGTTCATAAAAAATGACATACAGAAGGGATCTAATTCTCGATCGCTGCAGCTTATTTCTATTTGTCAGTCAATTACATTCACTTAGATGTAATATTAAAAACAAATTCATTCTTCATTCCGAGAAAATTCACTTAGCCGCCTCTCCTGCCTCTTGGCTCTTTCTGGATTGCTGCGAGGCGCTCCCTGCCATATTAAGGGAGGAGGGAGAAGAAGATGCTTGAGTGAGATCACGCCTTGCTGACGTCTCCAGGGAGACGCGCATCTCTCCTGTATCACAGTACACTGCCCCTTCGGGATCTCATCATTTGCGGAACATTATGAATGAATGCCCCCGGGAGCAGTGCGCCTGTCACCACTGAGCAGTAGGTCAGTGTCTTGGAATACATTAGCATATAAATCAGAGATCCGGGCCCATATGAAGCACTTGCAGTGCCGGCCGCGAGACGGGTCGACAAGACGGAAGACATGCAATGTCGGTGTTTAGTCGCCGAATTCTGCGGCTTGGAATCACCAGTTCAACACTCAATTCCCAGCAAACATGCCTTTTAATCTTGTCCCCGTCATGTAACCCTGGCGTGCGTCAGTGCCAGGCTTAGGAAAAAAAGTGCAGAGAACTATGAATGATATTCATGTGGACAGTTGCTGTGTCTTAAAGTGTCATAACGATTGCGCGCGTTATCTTGTCTACTACCCTTGAAGTACACAGATCTGAAGTGTCACTTTACGTTCAGCCACAAGAATTGCGCATCCCCTGCCCTGCTCCGGGGAGGAATGGACATGTCATCCAAACCTCCTAACGGCAGCTTCTATAGTGGTCCATTTGCAGCAATAGATGCCTTTTTTATACCATGTTTCATATAAGCGCAGCTGTGTAATGCAACGCCAGCAATGATAATCTAAAGTCCAACTATACCTGTATTGAGAGACAGTGGCACTACCCTGTGGATACCCTTTGTGTTGTGATAGTCTGTGCCACGCAATGTACTGAAAATATTCTGAGCCGAGCACCCTCATGTTCACAATCTTCTTGTTCCTGTCTGCCTGCGTCAGCCGTGGGTGACTGATGGAGTGACAACCACTGCTCCCTGCTTCGACCTCTGCTGCCTGTACCTCTCGCACTTAGCTGCTGTGTGTCTGAATGAGTGTAAGTATTACAGAGAGCAGGATTGCAATTGTAATTGCATTTATATAGCACTTACTAACCCTGCCGAGGCGTCGAAGCGCTTTTCGGCGAGTAGCACGCTACTCTGGAACCCACAAATGATTAGTGGTGAATTAATAAGGGAGATATGAAATTCATGTATGTTCCTGAAACAAGAAACATAGCTCCGAACGGCACCTGTGGACTGGTTTAGTAATACAGCCCCAAAATTCTTGGCACCTAAACAACAAGGGACATTTGGAAACCCTGCCTTGACATATTGCTGAAAATTGTCTCTCATTTTTAAAGGGCAAGGAGGATTACAATGAAAGGAAGGCACTTTTAAATTATCAGCCATCTCTAAATAGACAAGGTAGTAAATGTCAGTCTTTATTTATTTAAGAGGCCTAAAGGCTCCACTACTTCTAGATTTCCTTGACATATGAAAATATTTTTACAAACGACTTTGAATATGGTGCAGAGCATCAAAGTAGAGACTGTCTATGGCCTGGTGCAGTAGGAGAGCCAATCTCATGTTGTTTTTAATTTGTGGACTGACAAGACTTCTGGGGGGTATATTTCCACTAGTCATTCAGGAATAAGGGCTGTGCCAATACATTCTGAGAGGACAAAAGGAAGGCCAGCAAGAGAAACCAAGAGTTGTTAATACAAGATGCCATGACACAAACACTAATGAAACAACCAATGGGTGCCACTTTGTCGGCACATCTGAAATTAGGATGCAATCCTAGGAGGTAATGATGTGGTAATACGAGGACCTCTCACCCTTGGACAACCTTCTAGAGCTGTTACTTTTAAATTACTTCAAGTTCATACCCAGGTGACAATATGACATTTTAAAAAAAGCCTGCTTTGAATTCATTAAGCTGGTTTTCATCAGCTCTAAACTGCAACACATATCAACCCCTAATATTGCTGCCACTAAAACAATACCCAGATTGGTACTTGGACAATTGTATTACATTATTGTATTCCAGAACCTCTCCTGGGCAAATTGACATCTGCAGATTGAATAAACTGATAGTATATTAGCTTGAGGGACTATTAATAAAAGTGCATGTGATGGAAGTAAGAAAAACTCATTAAAGAAAATACTGTTCACAGACTAAAGAAGAAGTACCTCATAACAACCAAAGTAAAAGGGCAAGTCCTCATGGGAGATTAGAAATTAAGACAATGCAGTACTAAGGAGGGAGTAACAAGCCTAATAGCGAATCAAAAGTCATCATTTACGAAGGACAATGACACAAGCCAATGACAAATATGGGTGGAGAGTGGGCGGAGCTTCAAGTACACACTCCAATACAGTATGGCTCGCCGAGCAGCGCATGCCCTGCCCTGGCTCGACCTAAGAACTGGTTACATTAGTGGAAGAATCATATTGAGAAAGTGGGAGTTCAGCCTAGACTCACAACTTTCTTCTGTCTTCAGTCACTGGCCTAGAAGTCTACAAGAAAGTAAAAAGGGAACAGCTCTTCTATTGCTTTGTGAACATCCAGATAGCATTTGACCGGACAGACCAATGAAAAGTATGAGCATAGCTGGTTGTCCTCAGTATTAGTATGATTCTGCTGAACTTCATCATATTATTGCACCTAAATAACAGGATCCAGGTTCAGTTGAGTGTCTGCAATAAATAATGAACTATGTAAGTGTCAGAATGTGGGTTAGTACTTTCGGAGGGGGCAGCCTCAACCAACTCAATAAACTGAATCTGGTTAGGTTGAAATACATTTCTGGGAGAATCTCTGTTCAACCTTAGATAGCTAGGACTCAAACTGCAGACAGTCCTCAGAGAAGGGTGTGTTATGTTCAAGTGGTACCAACAATGTTATAGTCAAGAAACATCACAACTAAATCCCCAATACAATTTTGAACATAGAGTAAAATTAAATCAACAAAAAAGACAACAATATCACTAAAGAAAGTCGAAAAGAATAAGACACATGAATGTTCTCATTTTTTTAGGCAAAAGGCACCTAGAAAAAAAAATGATATTAAAAAGTTGACAGTTTGATGTGAACTGGGTCTTTGGGGCAATTTCAGGTAACTACAATGAAGTGGAGGTTAGATGCACAAAGCAAATCGTCCTGGTTCAAGATTTTACCTTTAGACTTAGGGCTCGATTTAGAGTTTGGCAGACAGGGTACTCAGTCACGAATGCAAGGTAATACTCTCCCTGGCAAGACCCTAGGTCCACCTGCCTCCTTTAGAGATTTGTAGACCTTAAGTTTTCTGTCAGTGGAACCCCCATTGGTTCTGTCGACAAGAGTACATCCTCTGATGGCCCAACAGAGCAGGGGCTGTTAAAGGAAGGACATTACACTGCCCACCTTATTTTGGGTCAGAGCTGTAGTGTCTTTTTTTCCTCTCATAACTACCAGGAAAAGCTCGGGAGTGAGAGACAGAAAAAAACAAAAAGTACCCCTACACCCTTGGATAATACTCCCAGGTTGTGGGGATAGTGAGTTAATTGTTTTTCTGAAACAAACTTTGGCTTTGGGAGAATGTTTCTGAAAAATAACAAAAACGTTTATAGTTTTGTGAATGGCCTTCAAATCCGACATGCGCCATATACCAACATTTTTGTACCATGAAAGTAACAAGCATGATGGTGATTCCTTTCTATGTCCAGAGATGATCGAAGGGCCTGTGCTTATCTCTCAATTTGGCAGAGAGAAGTCCATCAGGATGAAAGATGTAATGTCCCCCACCACCACCCTGATGAATGGAGTATCATCCATCAAATTCTAAATCCAGACCACAGTCTCCAACTAATGGTAAAGGTCATTCCGGTCAGTCCATCGGCCCCTTACTCCTCAAGGGAGGTTTCTATCTCTTTAAAGGGGGTTATGGAGGTCAGTCCTTTCAGTTCCAAGTTATCTACCATAATAGCTTGCCTGAGAACCTACCATTTGTTGATGAATTGTTTTGTGTTCCATGCCTGAAACCACCTTTTACACACCTTTATATATAGTCATGTGAGATTTTTGTTCTCGTGTAATTCCAAATGCCTCCATGTGAAGTGTCAGAGGCCAATGGATCCCTCACAATCCTTTCACATACATAATGCTTCCAGCATTGCTATTTCAATCTGAGGATAATAGGTTCTACCTCTTGGTTATACACTAATGACTTAAAATCAATTCTACTTCATGTCTTGGTTATCCTATTTGGGGATTATACCAGTGCCTGCATGGGTCTATATACTTGTATTTAAATACTTTAAATCTATATTAGAGGTAACCAATATCTGCCACAACAAACAAGGAAACATGAGGTTAGATTTAGAATTGGTTGGTGAGTCGTCCAGATATTACGTCATGTTTTCTCACTAAAAGCGATGTAAATGAAAAGCGGTGACCTCCAGAAGGTGTGGTGTGGCCTATTCGTAATAAGTGAAAAATGTCCCTGGTGGAATGGGCACAGAAGAAGAACTGTGGTGTGAGTGAGGATGTAACTCTTGAGACTGAGAATCCACGAGGGTAGATGATCCTACACCACTGTTGCCAACATTATCCCTCTAATAGAGGTACCCTGTCGAGTGGTGTAACTCAAAATAAAGGCCTCTATTGTAGAATGTAGTGAGGGTCCCTTAAACGCCCACATCTCACATCTATTTATATGCCCTAATGCTGAATGAAGGCCCTTAAGGGACTGCAGAGGCTGCTTTATGCACCTTCAGAACACTGCTCAAAACAATCTTTCAAACTGACTATGGGTCTGAATCCATAATGTTTTGTAAATTAACACCATCGATGCTAGTGTTATTTTCCTCCTGTGCTGATATTTCATGAATACCATTGTTTCATAACGAGCTCAGCTCGTCATGAGTGTACAAGAGGTGTACCTCATGACGAGCTGAGCTCGTCATGAGCGTCGAAGGGGTTAAAGCTGTGCTTTTCATTGGAAGGCCTTATAATGCTGCCTAAAAATGATTATGTGCCCGGCACAGCATTTCATGTTTGCAGTTCATGAAATTAATATTATCCAGAGTATTTATGTGTTAGGCCACACTTGGTCCCCCAGCAATTCAAGTCCCTTACCTTCAAGCTGGTTTATAATTTCCTTAATACATGACCATAACAGTATAGCTCAGTGAGTCTTACACATTTACCTTCTGTGGAACCCTATGTAGTCATTATTAACCCCTTCGATGCTCATGACGGAACGGTTCCGTCATGAGCGTCGATTGGCTTGTGCTCATGACGGAACCGTTCCGTCATGAGTCCATAAGCCCAATGGAACGTTCAGCACAGCGCACAAATTTGCGCCGCGCTGATGAGGTTAAGAACCTGGGCCCCTAACCGAATCATTATTTGAAACCAGGGACTCCCTCTTATTTATGACTGGAAGCAGGGGACCCCAGCATAAACATCTTCGATGAGGTGAAGTGCAAAACAATACACAAAGAATACAGAAACCAGCATTCATTAAACTAATACACAAATAGATTTTTTTAAATTCACGAATCAATATTAAAACATCAAAATTGGAATTGCAATTGGAAGGCTGGAGCATTTCAAAAATTCAATTGAGGCCACTTATCATCCATACTAATTTCGGTTTGATACACTTGCACTGAGGACACTAACTTTGTTTTCAGGCTCCAATTTCGAATTCCTTCACATTTACATAACGTTTTTAAATGTCCATGTTTGCATTTTTCTTCTTTTAAATATATACACTTTCTTTATCTGATAATATTATTTTATTTTTAAGCAGTCGCGAAACCCCTGAGTCGGCTTTGCAGACCCCAGGGATCCTCAGACCGCAGGTTAAGAACCACTGGTGTAACTCATGCAAAATAACTAAACCTGATACCGTATGAGATATTGGCATCTGAAATAATATACATCAATAAAGTTAAAGGAGGCCCCCTTAACTGTCAACTTTGGGACAGGGGAGATAGCGTAGGAAACCGAAGAACGTCCCACAGGTTTACCACAAGATGGGTAGGAAATGGAGTAGTAATCTATAATGCGTTTTGCAATATTTAGCAATACCAGTCATATACTTCTACTGGTTACCAATGCGTAAAATACAAATCATAAACACAATTTTGTACTCAGAAGACCACCAGCAGCTATAGATGTGACAGCAATAAAGCACACAGTACGTCAAATGTAAAAAACAAATCAGAGAATCATGTTTTAGAAAAATATATATATTTTTGTCAGTTTATTCAAAGAGGCATATTATCAACACAATTATAACAGATCATTAAAAAACATACAGGTAGCATGTTATAACATTTTCTAAAAAGATTTTTAAAAAAACATCACATAAGCATCAGGTTAAAAAGTTCAAAAGACCCCTTTTCTTTTGAACTTTTTAACCTGATGCTTATGTGATGTTTTTTTAAAAATCTTTTTAGAAAGTATAAATATATATATTTTTCTAAAACATGATTCTCTGATTTGTTTTTTACATTTGACGTACTGTGTGCTTTATTGCTGTCACATCTATAGCTGCTGGTGGTCTTCTGAGTACAAAATTGTGTTTATGATTTGTATTTTACGCATTGGTAACCAGTAGAAGTATATGACTGGTATTGCTAAATATTGCAAAACGCATTATAGATTACTACTCCATTTCCTACCCATCTTGTGGTAAACCTGTGGGACGTTCTTCGATCTGAAATAATATAGCCAAGAGAAGCTGTTCTGTGAACCATACACTGACTCGAGTCTTGAGGGTAAATTCACTGTCTTGAAATCAGAACTGTATTTGATTGCACGTTCCCAATTGACCCCCCTCCTCTCCGACTCACCCCACACACACACACAGTTGATGACACTGCCTTGTCTCGAATTGACGGTCCAAAGGAGCCCTACTGCTGTGAATTGCCTGCGATCCGATATATAACATGCTGTTCCTGAAATACTGGTTTTAATAGACTGAGAGGTTATTTCCAGTGGACACTTTATAGGAAAGGTTCGAACATTAATTGGACTAACGCTGACCTTTGAATGAACTGGGCAGCCTGACAACTGCCGTAAATCCTATTACTCTGGAGGGGCATCATATATTTTCTTTCCTAATAAATTGATCGCTCGGCCATCAATTGAAGGCATACAGTGCCGTGATTCATGTCCGGACTGCGGTAGTCCCCGGGCTGCCTTTTGTGACTCTTAAAGGTAATTACGGCGCGCTGCTGTTGTCAAGGATGTGCCGAGCGCGAGCATTAGGTCTGATCCACGGCCACCGGCAAACATAATACTTTCTGCTGTAAAAAATATTTTCCCGCTCTCTGCGCCTTCATTGATTTCACATCAGGTGCATGCAAATTCGCGTGCGGAATCTCGCGCGCTCTCTTGTTAGGGACCGAGCTAGCATCCTCAAGCGCCGCTGCTATCGGGGCGTCCTATTAATAAACCGCAGCAGAGAATGTAGTGGGTTCCTGCCGAGGCCTGTGAATTACCGCCTCGGAGCCCAGGAACGCGCGACCATTTCTGTCGTTTTCCCAGCGAGGGAGGAATGTTTTATTTTTTTCCCCCCTGCAATCTGTTAAGAGCCTGTTCTACCTGCGAACGGGCGCTGAATTACCTCTGGTTTTGTCAGAGTTCATTCATCTCCCCGACAGGGCCGGCCTCACGTGCCAGAAAGGGCGCGGGCGGCCGAGGGCCTTTGCAGCAGTGGAGGCGGCGAGGCTCTGCCTCAGAGACGGCCGGGGCCGCGGCCAGCTGGGCCGCGTCACGCCGGACTGCTGAACCCTGCGCCTTGGCCTCACCTCGGAGAGTTTACAAATGGATTGACAGAGGATATGATTTATGTAGCGTCGGCATCTCTCGCTGCGCGGACTCATCTCAAACACGCTGGAAGGCGGGGCAAGCTGACCCGCACGTCGACTTATGTTTCATACTAAAAAGGGCACTAGAAAAATATCGACATTAAAATGCATTTACTTACAAACCGATGATGTTGGCATCGCTTTTACTATTTAGTCTACCTGGCCGTTTCCAACCCGCAGGAGAAAAGGTGCATAACTCGAGTCCGACTGCATCCTTTCAAACATAAATGCATTGCCGCAATATATGTTCATTCGGTCGTCAGCTTGGTGACAAAATGTCACTCTTCGCGTAAAAGTGTGATCTCACAGAAGTACACTTATAAATGCTCAGTGCATTCTGAAAAGAACTGTTGGCTTCACAGTGCCCTTGAAAACACCCAACGCAGCTCTAGCAAAGTTTGTGTCCTGACACAGCCGAACATGAGTCCGCCAGCCCCAATCGGAGCAGAAATGCACCCTGGGACCCAGGCCAGAGTCGAGCTTCTAAAACCTTTCAGCAACAAGACAACTCTTTCTGAGTTCATTGCCAGCCGGCTGTCCAAACAACACAGCCTAATATGGAGTCTCAGTATCCTTCAAACACAGAGTTTCTGACTTAGGTTCAGTGTGATATTTAATTTCGGTGTATAAAATAGCAACAATTTCCATAGGGTTTGGTATATCACATGTGGGAAACATCGTGAACCGGTCTCCTCTTTTCCTGTTGTCGGATAAAATCAAAGCCATTGAGTTGGGTGATAGCCAATAATTAAATATATCTATAGATTAAGTATTGCAATAGTTGTGGTAAAAGTAAAAAACACAAAAACGAATCAAGATTCCAGTATATTATTAACGTTTTCGGGTGCATTAGCCTTTTGTGCCACAAATTTAACTCTGACGATAAATAATATATTAGGACATTGCCACTGGACGCATAGACATTTTATTCTGGACTGAAATAGGAACAGTACCCAAGTAAACAGGAGGACCGAAAGCTGGGTAGGAGGACCGAAAGCTGGGTAGGAAATCGTCCTGGGGAACTATCCTAACAAGAAGGTAAGCAGGCATTTCGAAAGTCAGGGCACTGAGCTAATTTTATAACCAGGCATATAAAACAACCTTTACAGATGGAATTCCTTTGTGTGATAGAGGCATATGGGACGTATGTGAAAATAGGTGTAGGCACTTATCATTTGTTACAGCTAGCTATGTGTCTTTATACGACAATAGCACAAGGCTAAGGCAAACAATTCCTTCATTATTTAAGACTTTGGATCTAAATCTCTGGTATACCACAGATATTCAGCGAGATTGACTGACCCGCAGAAAATGACCAACAGACTGACCCACAACCCAGTCTCTGTAAGACCAACTGGAGATAGAACCTCACTGTAGCCTCTCCAGGTCCATTTGTGCCATTGTCTTGTGTTGTATTGGCGATGCCAGAGTGCCCGGACCCAAAAGTTTCCCTTAACCGCATCGATGCTGCGGCAATTTTTGCGCTGTGCGGCTGTTTTCCCTTTTCCGCGTTACATGACGAGCTCAGCTCGTCATCAGCACACGCCACCCGTGGCTGATAACGAGCTGAGCTCGTCATCAGCAGCGAAGGGGTTAACTACACTAAGACCTTTTCTGCAGTGCCTTTGCTGGTTCCTTGTGTGTTACCCTTGGAATGTCAGAGAGAACAATGTTATGTTCATTTTGGATTAAAACCTCTAATATTTTACCTAAGATTGGTGCCATGTTCTTTTTGTAATTTAACCCTTCACCTAGAGATTGTCTTTATTTGTGATGACAAACATGAGAAAATCTTGAGGGTAGTGCTTTTAGGGGGGTAAAATGTATGGATAGACTCAAAAAAGGGGTATGACCAAAGAAGCAATACCAAGAATCGTTCTCAAGAGACGTGGCCTGTTTCAAGTACATGCCTATGCTTAAATACAAGTCCGATCCATTGGCTTTGCTAGTTCATGTTACCCGTATCAAACAACTGAGCATTAACATTTGTTTTTGTGAAGAATTAGAATTGAAAATGTTTCCATTCGGAAAATATGGCAGGGTCAATTAAACATTACTAAGGCACACTGCCTTTTCTTTTATTGTTATGCTGTACATATTTTGACAGCAACGGATCAAACAATTTGCCACAATTACAATTCCCACGTTTGAGACAGTTGCACATACTGCAGAGATGCCAAGGATTGCATGTGCATATAGTCTGCACACCTTTATAATGCATTGCCAGGCACTGTGAGATACTTGCACTGCCTTCAACAACAGCTTCACAGTCCTCAAACCTGCCCAATCCAAAACACCCATCAACAACGTGAATTCATCTAGGCACCAACAAGGTCTCAGCAGGAACTATACAAGACTCACATTATGCATGAAAAAGTACAGAAACACAAATAATCTAAGGGAATGCAAGATGAAGTAAACCTACATTGCTGATATGGATTACCTTCAATGTGTTGACAGTCATTAGTGAGAAATTGATCAGTGTAGCAAAATCAGTCTTTAATGTCTGCCAGGACCAAGATCTGGCATTACGCATCCAACTTAAAGCCAGGGAGTCCTTCACTGAAAACATTCACACACTCACCTGAATCACTGATGAATTATTGAGGAACTCCTTCTGCAAGAAATCCACATCCTGTCAATGTGGGAAGATTAGAGAGTACTCACTGATGGGTAGCACCTTAGGCTCTCTCTCGAACAAGTGAAAGGTATAGCCAGCCATTCTGCATGCAAGTGTTCCCATTGACTACTCTGACTTAGACCTCTCCTTTAGCAACATTATTTGTAGTTTACAATCTGCACATCCTGATGAAGGACCCTGAGAACAAATATGCCATATGCCATATGTCTCCTGCTTTTTCATGAACCTACCCAAAAAAGGTAGGGAATGCTTCTCAACGAGACAGACTGGCATAAGCAGGCATTGCAAAATCTGATTTAACAGAACCGCAAATGCTTATACCACCATTTTTCAATTACAAAATATTTCTGCTTCATAGTTCTTACTTGCAGCACTGTCTTGCATTTGAAAGCGATTAGGTAAATTTAACATTCGACTTTAATAGTGAGCAGCATATGTAAGTAAAAGAAATACATGACTGGGAAATGAACTAATAGACACTATTGCAATTGCACTAAAATAATGTTGTCCAAACTATAAGGTAAAACTAAATCTCAATCGTGGAGTAAAACGCTTCATGCATATTCATAGATTAGAGAAGGGGTCTCCTACATTTTCTGTAATTAGAGCTTTAATGAAAATCATTCTGAGCTACTAATATTTTGAGTGTGGTAAGAGTAACCAGTTCAGACATGATTACATTAGTGGCCACCCCCATGCAAGGCTACAAACAGTGATCACCTCAGTGCATCAAGCAGGGTTGTGAAAATTACGTTATCAGTTTGGAATACCTCTTCATGGTTAACATCGGATAGCTGAGGTTACTATGCCACTGACACAAAGGTAGTAATATTAGTGATATGTCTCCGCAGTGGCACATGATTTATCACTCAAATATCAGTTGGAAGCCCAACCATTTTTCTCCAAACATCTGTGTATGAGATCAGAAAATCAACACATTTGTGTCGGATCGCTGATAGTATATCGGAACCAAAAATATTATGGGGACAGGCTATCATGTCAAAAATATTGAGGACAAAAATATAGAGAAGGAAAGTGCAAACAGGAAACTATAGATTTACTATTCTTAACTCCACATCTACATATCCTTGAAGATATATATATATATATTCTCAAGGTACATATATGTTGAGTTATATGTAGAAAAACTTTGCTTACCTATAAAAAGGTACCTTCAAGATATTTTTTGTTCTCGATATTCTTGACACAATATTTACACAAATATTTTTGGTTCTGTTATTCTGTTTAAATATAATTTATGCCTTGAATGCATGTTTTTCAATTTTGGGTTACACAGATTGATGCAACCAAGCAAACTCTTTTGATTTAGTAAGTTGGGCTGTACAGAGGACAACCACTAACATGTAGGTGGAGAGCTACCAGGAGCCTACAAGCTACTGGTTGGAGATGCCTCGATTAGAGATCAGGGAGCTGGCATGATAGTCATGGACGATCATTTCTAACTCAAAAACTCTCCAAGTTGAACCATGAGTATAAGACTTGTGCCAATTTGTTCATTATGGGAAAATACTATAAAGTGACTATGTGCTTTTTTTTACTTTCAATAAATTTCAGCATTTATAGCAAGAGTGATATAAGCCAATTACACACATATTTTCATAATGATCATTTATGTTATGTACAGGCGATAAGGGATATTTTACAATATTCCCTAGAGTTTATTTCCTAGATTCAATATATTGACCAATTGTAATCATATTACTCTCTGAAGAGAAGGAATTCGGTATGGAAATGAATAATTGAATAAAAAACATTATATAAGGCGTTCATTATTGCATGCAAAAAAGCGAAATCCGTATCTGATCACCGTTAAGCCTCCTGGTAAAGAAACATATGTGTACTATAATGTTCACAGTTAACACCTGACCCAGCAATGGTCTGCCCTAGCTCGTACAATATTCACTTAATAGTGATTGTCTGCGTTGTGAGCTCCTAGAAAGCATTCAAGCAAACAATGGCAGACTGGAGCTTCAATGCACTCACATTCTCATCCTCACCCTCTCTGCCTGCCCTCCGGCTCTGCTCATCTCAAAGGCACACCCCGTGTTGTGCAAATAGTGAATAGATGACTTTCTCGCTATCTCCGTGTTTGTCAGAGCTTCATATAAAAAAGCACCGTTATTGTAACCGAGAGAAAACAGCAAAAAAAGCAAATGTGAATGCTTCTTTGAAATGAAGACGGGATAGGGATGAATGTATTCATAACTAATATGTCGACAGATCGCAACATTCTGTACACATGTGTTGAATGCCTGCTCCTTCATACAACGCGTAACAATGCACGCCTACATTTACAGTGAGTTTTGCAGCTGGCAGGTCAGGTTCAATGTAATTTCGCTCATTCCCGTTATTTGTACTAGGTCTGACAGAAGAAAGCAATGTGTTTTGTTCCAGGGAGATAATATAAAGGTTCTGAAAACAGAAAGGTGTTTTCCATAGGTGAGCCACTATCTATATAAACAACATTTGTAAAGATGAATTCTGTCATGACATTGCCAAAGCCACGTGATAGCATACTCTTTAACAGTCCAAAACACTAGTGACACAATAATGATAGTCCACAACAGTTATGTTATGTTGTGTTTTGTTATGCTACTTTTCGTTTGGGCTTTCCCTCAGTTATATCCGATTGTTGCCTTAAGGTGTGTTTGGTTAGCAGACAATTGTCAATTTTGTTAATGGTTTGTGTAAAAGTAAAATTAACTTGATCCAAATAAGTATCTTTGTAGTGTGGTATGTGTAGAAGGATATGTGTAGCAAAGGACTTTGCCATTTTTTGTTGCTCTTGCTGTCTGGTTACTAGACTGGCATTGCTAGTGAGGGTTATACCTATGATACGGTGTACGAGTGAATGTGCGCTATGTTTAAACCAACTTTTCTATAAGGTATTTGAGTGTTGTGAGGGATATGAGGATGTTGAGATGGCATCATATTGCTAACTGTTTGGCGTTGGTGATATGTTGGGCATATGAGGGTGTCAGGATTCTGCTTAGCAGGTTTTGTTTGGAAAGCAAAATACAGGTGCGATTGAACATACGTTGGGAAATAAATAACGTTAGGTTGAAAGTATCGTTGGGTGTCTAATGATATGTGATTGTAGGGAGCTCTTGGGTGTTTGATGATAGGTGTTTATGTCATGTCTGAAGTATGCTAAGTGTGTAGGGTAAGATCATTCTACAGTTTACTGGTTTGAGGGGTTTATGCTGTATCTTTGACTTTAGAAGATGATTGCGTTATGACAATACCCTAATATACATGTGAAGTCTTGTTTTAAGTAAAGTTATAGAGTTGTCCCGTGGGAGAGAATCAACACAGGCAAACAAAACAGACCAGGGTAGGTTTAAAACCTTTAGTGCCCAACTCACAATGGCACAAAGCAAAACAGTATTCACTTTGCTTGGTCCTTGACTTAGGGCCCAATTTAGCTCTTGGCGGACAAGTTATCCCATCACAATGGTGATGGGATAACTTATAACTATATATTATATCTATTTATATTATAACTATATCCCGTCCGCCGAACTATAAATCCCATTCAATTCAATTTCAAAGCTTTATTCGACATTTGTCATAAAACCATTACCTCCCTAATCACTATACAAATAAATACTAAATCTAAAATGATCACATTAAAATACTTATTAAACAATTGACAGTCGAAAACACTATACAGATAAAAATACTTGCTTAATTCATAAAATTTGTTAAAACAATGTAGACATGATAGCCATATTTCCTTATATCACATTAGCTAACAAAGTGCGAGTGCGAATCACCCATGCCCAACCAAGGAATTTTGCTACAGCAATCGCAAAGAGCGGAGAACAATCTGATTCTAATATTCTAAGTGCAGTCGATTGGCTGCGAGTGCCAATATTTAGACAAACTGGACGTAGCCATTTGCGCCGTGAATTAACATATAAGGGGCAACAAAACAACAAATGGGAAATATGCTCTGTTTGGTCTTTACAGAAATAACAGTGCTCATCCCGCGGTGAGATCCAATGTTTCTTTAAAGCATTTACTAGGAGTGTTCCAACTCGGAATTGAAAGTATAGCTTCCTGTCAAGCGGGCTTTCAATTATGTCCCAATAGGCTTCACAGAATGGAACCATTTTAATGTCCAGAAAGCGGGCTGACAGTTTGGCTACTTGCCCAGTACAATAAATTGTGGAATACACCATCTCCCAGTATATTTCTTTCAATTTTGCTTTTGTCTGAAAGCAAGCCACATCCCTGTTACCCCAAAGATGATCCAGTTTTAGCTTTACCAGTAGACCCCACAGATCTTTCAGCCATACAATACAGTGGAAACGGTCAAACTTAAAAATATCTGACAATGCTGCGGCATAGTGGGCCAACTCAGGGGTCACCATCAGGCGCCTCCAATACAACAATGGCCGCAATCGGGCTATATCCTCGATGCTTTTCCTACCAAGGTCCAACTTCAATGGGATTATAGGTGTGCTTTGCGGGGCCATTACCAGCCCTTGCAAAAATCTGTTTTCCGCTACAACCAAATCTACCAAATTTGAAAAGCCCCAGAGTTCAGAACCGTACAGACATGCGCTCAAGACTTTCATGTTGTAAATTTCTAGGGCGCAGTTTATGGGTTTTGTCAGCGAGGCTTTATGTTTGAGTGCAACCTCGCCTGCAAGCTGGCGAAACTTTAATACTGCCGTGTTAATGTGTGATTTCCATTTCATATTGCCCTGTAAGATTATTCCTAAATAGGAAAAAGCCTCTACTTCCTCAAGGGGAGTACCCTTATACATAATTACACCTTTAAATGTGGACTGTCGGTTCAAACACATACATTTTGTTTTGGTTGTGTTCAGCTCAAGGCCCCGGCTATCATAGAATTCGCCAAATGCATTGACAGCCTTTTGGAGACCACTCGGTGTGCGTGAAAGTATAAGCGTGTCGTCCGCAAACATAAGGATGGGGACATGTGAGCCTGCTATGATTGGGGCATCACTTGGCGATTTTTTCAAATAGTCCACAATGCCATTAATATAGATGGAAAATAGTGTTGGGGCCAGGACACACCCTTGCCGCACCCCCCGTTCTACAGAAAATGGCTGGGTGACTTCTCCCTGCGCTCCCCACTTGATTTTGGCATAATTATCTTCATGCAGGCGCACAAGAAGAGTGAGAAGTTCTGGACTTAAACCTGCTTCAGCCAAAGTCCTCCACAGCTTTTCTCTTGGCAATAAGTCAAAGGCTGATTTTAAATCCACAAATACGGCGCATAGAGTGCCGTTTTTCAAAGTTACATTTCTCCAGTAGATAAAAATGAAATAGAAAACCACGTCTATAGAACAAGTCAAGGGGCGGAACCCCGCTTGGTATGGCGACAAGATGTTATTTTCCTCTATCCATGTTTGCAGTTTATTCTGCACTAGTCGGCCCATCAGCTTCTGTGCTGTATCTATCAGGCTGATGGGTCTGTAATTTTTTGGAAGGGATTTGTCGCCTTTTTTAAATACGGGGATAATTTCAGCTCCCTTCCAGGAGGGAGGCACTTCCCCTCCCATGGCCACTGCATTCGCCAACCAAGAAAAATATGTACACCATGAGTTCCGGTCTGTTAAGAACACATCTGCCGGAATACCGTCCATACCCGGAGCTATTCCCCTCGTTACACAATCCAAAGCAATACTAACATCATTTTCGTTAAATACTTTGTGTGTAAAATAAACAGTTGGGGGGGGGGGGGAGTATCAGTAACTTGCGTTAGGCTACGGGCATATTGTGGCTCGAAAAACTCGATCCATTTACTTTTTGCAACATGGTTTTGTGGTTGGGCAGCTATCCCTCCCCTATCCCATTTTACCGTGGACCAAAATAGCTTAGAATCTTTAGCTACGCAAGCATGTTTCAGCTCACACCAACGTTCTTCGTCCCACCGTCTCTTGGCTTGTTTTTGGGTTAGTCTATATAAGTCCCTCGCTTTCCTAACTGCATCAGTATTACCCTTTCTTAGTTCGCTACTCAAGTTTTGTCGTGCCAATCTGCAGCTTTTATCATACCAACCCTGTTTTGGTAGATGTTTTTTACCCTTGCTTCGGTCTACCGTTTTTAGGAAGAAGCCTTGCAGTTTGCAGAAGAATTTTATGTGGGCCTCTATCATGTGGTCTTGGAAGTCTGACTTCCCAATATGAGGTTTGATGTTATTTATTTCCTCTACCACTGTTCTCTTGAGGTCATCTAGCTTCCCTACATCTTCTACCAGCCTTCCCTATTTCAGGTTACGCTGGTTATTTGAGCAGACTAGATCCTTGGTCATCAATTCAACCCTAGTGTTTTGCCCCACAATCCCCTGATATGGGTGAAGAGTCATACACAAAGGGTTGTGGTCACTTTCCATTCTTGATTCCACAACCATATCTATCAATTTACTCCAGTCCCTCACATCTAATAAGAAGTAGTCTATTCTGCTGGATGGCCGGCCGTTATCAAATGTGCTCTAATTCCTGTTCCAGGGCAGACACTACATCTGAGGATTTCCCACCCCCAACCCCCCTGGCATATATGTTAAAAAGATCAAGCTCCTGTCCATTGTCCCATCTAATATCAAGTCCTAGGATATCATTAGGTGGTAGGGATCTTTGTCTTATTGTGCAGTTCAGCGACTGGCGTATCCATATCAGTAGGCCTCCTGAAGGGCGGCCAATTCGATTTTTTGTTGCGGGATAAAAAGTTTATATACCCCTGTCGAAAGACTGGGCTTCGTGACCACGTTTCTTGTAACAGAATGATATCAAAGAGATCAATAAAATCGCACCATTCTGGGGTTACCATTTTGTTTGCTATACCCGCAATATTCCATGACATAAAAGTCAGGATAGATTTATCCAAATTTGGCCCTGCCTGGCCCGGCCCTGTATCATTATCTGCAGGCTCGGGTGTTGGGGATAATCTAGCCTCCAAGGTTACTACGGAAGTATTTGTTGAGACAGATAGTTCTTGTTCAGTCAACCGACCATCAATCCTTACATGTTTAGGATTACTATATCTGTCCTGTGAGACATTATCCACCCACCTTGCGTTAAGGTCTAAGGATTCTCTACATCTTTCTGCCTGTGTGTTAGTTTGTGTGCGCACCATATTGAGAGCAGTTGGGTATGTTGACATCCCCTGTATGTTTCCTGGCACATTTGTTGATCCTTTGAGTCAATCACACTCATTTAAATTAGACAGGGCAGAAAATCTATTTTCCATGTTTAACCCCAGTCACAAATTTGGCCACCCCTTGCCTTTCTGCTACCCACAACTGACCACTTGGTCCTTAGCACACTTGGTTTGCTACCAGTCCTCTTCTACTATAGAAGAAGTCCAGCGTGAGTGGAATTATTTCTGCTGTTCTACGTTGGGGGGAATAGGTTAGGTAGGATTTCAAGTAGAACTTCAGGGCCTTTAAAATTCAATACCACACAGTCACCCTCGAATTTCTTAGATCTACTTCCTATCCACTTCACTCTACTTGCTGTTAACAGATCCTCTGACAACTTTTGTTTGCCCCAGGGAGAAATGTGCATGTTGTTACTCAACCAGAGCAGTGCTTTATTTAATAAAGATTGGGGAGATTCAATCTGGCCTGTTTTCAGGGGTGGAACATTGGCAAGAACCAGGATCAGAGGGGAGGCTTCTACAATTAGCTCCACCGGACGTACTTCTAATCCCAAACCAGGTTCATCGATCAATACTGGTCTTGCCGTAGGACCATCGACTAGAGGGATATTTATACATGATTCTGATTGTAGTGGGAGGGAATACGTTGGAACCGTTGCCTCTACTCCTTCCCCTGGTGGTTTTTCCATGGTTTGTTTTTGCTCAATCTTGCTTACAACCTGATTGGGTATGTCCCCCACATTATCATTAGTGCTTTTCAGGAGGCTCTCAAGTTTGTTAACTTTATCAGTGAGATGATCAATCTTAGATAACAAAGGTTTAATTATGCTACTTAATTTTGGATCCAACATACCCATAAGTTTTTTAATATTGGCATCGTCCCACCCCATACTACCATTGTCTTCTCTCTCTGTAACTTCTGTGGCACTTTTATTCGGGGGAGATGCTGGCCTTTTCTTGCTTGAACGCAGCCCACCTCCTTTGGATTGAATCTTGGTGGCCCCTTTGGCTACTCTCGGCGCGGGGACAGGCGCTGGTTGGGGGAGATCTTCCTCTACTAGATCTAGATCTTGGTGTAGGTCAACTAGGTCATCCTCCACTATTATATCTGGGTTTGAATTGGTTGAAACATTTAGCAGAGGCCGATCTGTGTTTGGTTGGGAAGATGTTACAATGTCATTTGTTGCATCCAGATCCAATAAATTCACCATTGAGGTCTCCATTTGGGTAACTATTGGTGAGGTACTAAGTCCCAAGGAGGACCTTCGCTCATTATTTATTTTTGCCACCACCTGGACTAAATAATTGTCCATGGTGTTGGAGGGAGCGATAAGTGATTTTTGCTCAGACATGACCAAAGCTGAATGCAGTATGCAAATATATGCAAAGCTAGTGTCCCACTTGCAATAACAGTACTATTCCACTTTTCACAATAAGCAGACAGTAATAAAGCCTTAGAGGCTTCAGCAACGAGTAAATACCTCGCAATGGAGAAATGACAGGAGTCTTGGTCCAGTTCAGTCGTGGCCAGTTTTGGACTGTCTTAGACTATCCGCCCTTTGTCCGGGCTTCGTCAGGGCTTCGTCTGGGTGTCCCGTTCGTGTCCCGCGTTGCGGGAGGACCCGGCTTTTCAGGCACCTCCTGGTGCAAGATGATGACGCAGCATAAATTGACGTGCGCTAGAGCAGGGCCCCCGGGATACCGAGTCCGCTGTGCTGCCGCTGATGTCTCCAGGCGCGGCGGAGGCGGGAGCTCGGCGTGTGGCGTGTGACCCAGATGACTGGCGAGGCAATAAGGGTTTCCAACTTCTACTTCGGGATATTTTAGTGGGGGGTATATCCGTCACTGTTGTGATGGATTAACCCGTACACCAAGATCTAAATTAGGCCCTCAGTGCTGAAAGTTAGTAACATGAGGCTTGATTCACACAGGTGCTTCCAAATGGCACCCATACATGATGACAGAGTTTGGCTGGTTTCCACAGGTTACGACTACCTACCCATATTACCCAAAGGGAGCAGCAGTGAGATTTATGAAACTCAAAAGGAGTCATTTATGTCATTGATTAGAATTACATCCCCACAGCTGCATTATTAATGGCAATGAAAACTACATGAATGGTGAACTCCCGCTCTTGTACTTCATGAGCATCTGAATACACTGTTTGTAGTGCAGACGGGACATTTCTGACTGCTCTCTGCATTGAACCATCTTCTAAAGGCCCAGTGCTAGGTCAGAATTGCTTTTGGGGAACTTGGGAGTTACCAGGAGTATAATTCAAAGTAGATGCCTACGAATGAGGGACGTTATGGAATCAGGACCTATCCCATCATTTGCACACTCAAAGTGCAAAATTAGCACAAAGAGGGGCTAAACGTTTGTGTGCATGAGTCGATTTGAGCACATTAATCGGAGTCCAGTCATTCTATTGAGTATGAAATTCCCCTGTTGCACACAATAGAAAGCCTAGGCCCAGACTTGTTTACTTTGGTACTCCTTAATGGTAACACTCTTAAAGCCTGAAATGGTTTCTCATAGAGAATGAAGAGGATAAATCCTCACTTTAGTTGAAGGTTGTAGCAAGAGCAGGACCATGACTATAATGTAGGAGAGATATTTATGATTATATCGTTTGAGATTCAAGATGACATCACTACTCTGCATTTTGTTTGCATGCAGTCATTTCCATATAACCATCCTACTGCAAACAGCAAATACAAAACATGCCTTGAAAAATACCCTATCGGACAAAGCATGCGGTCAAGTATGTATGGAAGCAACAAAGACTAAACCATGACTAAACCATGCCAGGAAAACAATCGCTTTGATACAAATTCTCTTGCATTCCTAAATGTTTGCCTAATTGTTCTAATGGTTGCTTCGCAATAACGGCATGCTTCTAGTTGTCATAAAGATCACTTTACATTTAGGCATTTCCTCTCACTCGGGACAACGTGTACCAGTTGTAGCATACATAGTTGTAAGAATATTTTAAGTACATCCATTACTCAAAGAGGACTGCTCAAGGAGTAGACAATGCCACTTCACCTACATCGAAATTGATCGGCATTGGTTCCAAGTGTTTGATATGTACAAGGGACTCTCCGCACAGAGATTTTAAAAACATTCTTCTGTTTTTACTTAGGGAAGAAATGAAATGCAGGCTTTTTTGCAGGGTCTTTGTACACCATATGAGCATCTCTTTCTTGCTCTGGAGGGAGGGTGTGCAGTTTTTTCTGATTGATATATTTATGCATTCTATGTAACAGCAATATCAATAAAGATACTCCTTTTATAACCATTTTGACACTTTTCAGGATGAAAGGGTTGGAATCTCCTGATAAGCTGTAAATTGTTACAGCTCTGGTTTTCAAACAGATATGTTTATGGATTGTGTTCCTCTGCTTGCTGTTTCTGTCCTGAAGAAAGCATTTATGATATTCGATATGGTAAGGCATATGGAGTATAATCTTTGGCTCATAACATATTTCTGGCTTCTAATGGTGAGCACCATGAACATTGTTCCCACTTTATATCCACTTCTGAAAATATTTTGATAGCGATCTTAACTGTGGTTTACTTGGGCTCCACCTACAGCTAAAGTAGGTGTTTGTAAAAACAGCAAGATTACTAAGTGTTAAGATGGTTCAATGAGTTAAAGGCTCACCTCTGGCATCAGAGTTATATGTAGATTACATACTAAATCACATTAAGTCCAACTCAGCCTTCTTATGCACCAGTGAATTTGATTAGAGTAACATCAGACAAGTGGGTATGGAGCACTAAATGCAAATATGTTAGATTAAAACAGTTCCTATTTTTTCTTTTCGCTTTCTTTCAGTTGGATTTTGGTAGCAGACGACAATTTATTCATTACATTCCAGTAGGAAAAATATTTTAATGTATTTTAAGGCCAATTTCAAGCACTATATCCAATTTATTTGGTAGACTTACTTATTTCGTATTTGCTGCTTGTATTAGACATATAAGCACAGTGTTCCCTAAAGTGGTGCCTTAAATGATAATGAGGCATCCTGACTGTAGGAAGGTAGGATCCTTCTGCATGGTTACCACCACATTTTGCCTGGTGCTGTGATGGTCTCTGACTAATCTGACTGGGATCCTGCTAATCAGGACCACAGTCTCTCTGTGCTTTTGCCCATAAATTGGTATATTAAGTACTTGCGTACACCCCAGATTGGATACTGGGGTAGCCGTATAAGTCCTTAGCATATGGTACTAAGGAACCCAGGGCATAGGTAACCCAGAGGTCCCCGATAGGCTGATGCATGTATTATGCTACCTATTACAGACAATTCAAACTATCACTAAAGGCCTGCCATTACAACCCATGTAAGCTGGTGCTGGCACCACTTATGAAAGATATAGGTTTCCCTATATCTAGGGTAACTTCACTTAAAACATATGTCACCCCTACAGCAGGCCTTTTCAATTCTGAAAAAGAGTGCTCGGTTCTAAGTGTGGGGGTGCCTCTGCATGAGCAGGACACCCCTACAGCCTTTGGAGTACATTCTCCCAGGTTATAAGTGAGGCAGGCATAGAGAGGCCCTGAATAATTACCATCTCAAAACTAGCTGTAACGAACCCAGTCATGTTTGGTATCAGACATGTTGGAACCGTACCCCAACACTGTGGACAGTGTTGGGGTATGATTCCAAGCACTGTAAAGGCTCTCTGTTAGGCCCTCAGTGCTCCCGGTACCAGCCTTATAGACCCGAACATCACAACATGGCTGCTGCTGACCAGTGACACGATTCTGCCCTTCTGCTGCAGAGCCAAGCTCGAGCAGGAGAAGGCAGAACAATAGGCATCCTGTCACAGGGAGGTGTGACCACCTCCCAGGCAGCGTTTAGTGTAATGAGGCAGGGTGGGAGCGCATGCCAGCACCACATAGTCTGTGTGCAGGGCACATTTGGCGCCCTCCATGTATAGTCCAGTTCAAACCAGTTCAGGGAGCCGTTGGCTCTGGTATGTTACTGTTACAACGCAACTTTTACGTCATAATGCTGTTACAACGCAGCTTTTACAACGCTGGTTCCATTACATCGGATGCTATTACAACGCAGGATATTACATAGCAGATGCTATTACAACGCATACCATTACATCGTAAGTATTGGTAAGTATATATATTTTTTTATTTTATTTAATATTATTTAATTAATTTAATTAATATTAATTATAAATAAATATATTTATTTATGTTTTTTAATATTATAAATTAAATATATTAATTTAAGTAATTTTTTAAATAAGTATGAGTATAGGAGTATATGTTTTGGGGTACTGAGGTATATGTTTTGGGGTGTTTGGGTATTTTTAGGTTTTAGGGCTGGGTTTGGGTTTTGGGGTACAGGGGTATTTTTAGGTTTTAGGGCTGGGTTTAGGTTTTGGGGTACAGGGGTATTTTTAGGTTTTAGGGCTGTGTTTGGGTTTTGGGGTACAGGGGTATTTTTAGGTTTTAGGGCTGTGTTTGGGTTTTGGGGTACAGGGGTATTTTTAGGTTTTAGGGCTGGGTTTGGGTTTTGGGGTACAGGGGTATTTTTAGGTTTTAGGGCTGGGTTTGGGTTTTGGGGTACAGGGGTATTTTTAGGTTTTAGGGCTGTGTTTGAGTTTTGGGGTACAGGGGTATTTTTAGGTTTTAGGGCTGTGTTTGGGTTTTGGGGTACAGGGGTATTTTTAGGTTTTAGGGCTGTGTTTGGGTTATGGGGTACAGGGGTATTTTTAGGTTTTAGGGCTGTGTTTGGGTTTTGGGGTACAGGGGTATTTTTAGGTTTTAGGGCTGGGTTTGGGTTTTGGGGTACAGGGGTATTTTTAGGTTTTAGGGCTGTGTTTGGGTTTTGGGGTACAGGGGTGTTTTTGGGTTTTAGGGCTGGGTTTGGGTTTTGGGGTACAGGGGTATTAGGTTTTAGGGCTGGGTTTAGGTTTTGGGGTACAGGGGTATTTTTAGGTTTTAGGGCTGGGTTTGGGTTTTGGGGTACAGGGGTTTTTTTAGGTTTTAGGGCTGGGTTTGGATTTTGGGGTACAGGGGTATTTTTAGGTTTTAGGGCTGGGTTTGGGTTTTGGGGTACAGGGGTATTTTTAGGGTTTAGGGCTGGGTTTGGGTTTTGGGGTACAGGGGTATTTTTAGGGTTTATTTTTTTAAAGTACGACTTTAATTAAATTAAATTTATTAAATAAATTATAATTAATTAAATTTATTAAATCAAATTATTTACAATTTTAAGATTAATTCAATTATATTAATTAAATTAAATTAATTAAATGTAAATAATTACTATTATAAAATTCATTAAATTAAATTAATAAAATTATATTAAATTAATTAAACTACATTAATTCCTATTTAAAATTAAATTAAACTTATTTAAATAAATTATATTAATTACATTTTTACAATTATTTTAATTATATTAGTAAAATAAAAATAAATAAATTAACTTAATTACATTTTTTAAAAAAAGTTATACTTACCTATACTTACGATGTAATGGTATGCGATGTAATAGCATCTGCTATGTAAAATCCTGCGTTGTAATGGCATCCGATGTAATGGAACCTGCGTTGTAAAAGTTGCGATGTTACAGCATGCGTTGTAAAATAACGCGTTGTAACATCATAGATCCGTTGGCTCCTGCTCTGGCGTGAAACTGGACAAAGGACAGGGGAGTATCCTCCCCCTTGTCCAGCCAGTCCTTAGGGAGGAACTCCTGAATTGTCCAAACCCTTTTCTTAGGGTTTTTAACGGCTTACCTGAGGGTAGATCCCTATATTAGTCATGGGATACGATTCAAATCAGCCACCACTTCAACTTCAACCATCTGGGTGCTCTGGACTTCAGTGGACCTTGCTCTGGGCATCAAGGCTGGAACCAGAAAGACTCCTGCTGCTCCTGATCTCTTCATCCTGCTCGCCTACTGCAACATCTGTGCCTGTAATCCATATAGGCTACCTTCCAAGGCCGTGGGCATCCAAGACACCTGAAGAAATCTCCCTTGAAGGGAAGAAGTCACTTCCCTGCATCTGCAGGCACCACAACTAAGCTGACCGGTCTGCTGATTCTGGGCTCCACGAACTCCGAAAGGCTCAGCAATACAGGTCATGGTTTATCACATCCCTTGAGGCATGCCCTGTCCTTTCACCAAGTTTAAGGCCAGTATCCCTCGTCGGAGACGCAGGAACTGAACCCCTGTGCACCATATTGACTTTCAGTTGTAAAGGCTTGTTGGCTTCCTTCCACCAAGATCTTTGGCTACAAGCAGCCCCAACCATCAGCATCTCCAGTGACCAAGCGCTTCATCCTCACCACATCACTTGCATGGTGGTCCTGCACCTTTGGTGAGCTGCTCGAGGTCCGCTGCGACTCCAGTCCTTCTGGCCTGGGGGTCCACTTATGGGTGACTATTGAAATCTTCTGGGCTCCCCCGATTGCTCGGGCCTGCCCTGATTCTGCTGCTTGTGGTCAGTCTCCTGGACCTTGCTGGTCCCGACATTGCACCTTCTTCAACTTCCTCGTTGGTTGCACTTGCCATGGCTGTTTGGTGCTCCCGCCGGACACTGACCCCTCAATTCTCGACATCCGATGTGGGACAGCGTGTGTACAGCTCCTGGTCTTCCACAGCATTGCCTGGTCCACACAGCTAGTTTTAATGTCACTATCAGCACTCTTGTAGCACCCGATATCAGCTGGCAATCGTCTTCTGTGCCTCCTGGTCACTCCAGAGTGGCATAAACTCTGTCCCCTCTGCTTCCAGGTTCTTCACATCTTGAATCCACTTTAGGTTCCATTGGACACTTTCACCTTCCCCTGCAGCTGCATCTTCCTGCAGTCCTCCATTGGATTTGACTGCAGTTTCCGACGCCACTTCACTCCTATGCACCTGGCTTACCTGGTGCAGGTAACCTGGTTCCTAAGGTATCCACGGATGTGGTGGCTCTTCGAACCATAGTCTTCCCTAGGGTTTCTTCAGGGTCCACTAGGAAGGGTCCTCCTTCTTTAAAATTGCAACCGCTACTTATACGTTGATTTGTACGGAGAACGCAGTCGTGTTCCTACACTGCACACAACCTCCGCGGAGCTCTTACATACTCACCTTGGGGGGTTCCTTGGGTCCCCGGCACTTCTACGTCCTCTAAGTATTGTCTTCACTGGAGTCGCGGTTTGCAAACCACTATTTTAGTACATGGTTTGGTCTCTGTCTGGGGACCACGGTGTATTCCGTTCTACTTATCTGTTTCTATTGCAAAGGATTGTGTGTATTGTGTATATCTCCGGGTAGGAGATATCTGAATGTGTTAGTGAGCGTCTTATAATAAATACATATTTTTATAAACACAGTATGTGTTTCTTTTTTACTTAATCAATACCTATAAGATTATGTTCTGGTAAAACAAGCTGCTTTGCACTCCATCTGGTCTAAGACTGAAGCCTGCTCTCCACAGCTACCAATTAGAGAACTTTTTAAAGGTTGTCTAAGACCACTAAAACCACCATAAGGTTGCCTGGATCAGTGCAATGTGTCCACTTACATAAGTGTACATCATATACTGAGCCAGACTCCCACAGAGACTGTTTAATAGTTTTAGTTGACCCTTAGCCAACATGTTAAATCATGTTTTTTCCCCAAGCATGTTGTAACATAGTACATGCAGGGCAAGTTACATGAGAATGCAATGTAACTTAGGTTCCACTGGTTTTAGATGCCAGTTTGTCCACTTAGCCTCAAAGTTGGTTCAATTGTCATGGGAGTGGACAAAAAGCCACTTTATTGACAGTTCACACAAATCTTTTCTCTAGCTCTGATTGCGCATGTTCTGTGATTGTTTATTTCACAAGAAGGTGTAAAAAGTCACTTTATTGGCAGGCAGCATAAACCCTTTCCTTAGCCTTTATTATTAATGTTCTTTTATCATAAAAAGCCTTTAATACATTCCCACATGCGACTGCGCCGTGACTTTTAACGTCATTTTCAGGATGCACTTACTTAACACCTACATGTTCTCAACAGGGGTTGAGAGCAACAATATCACCTAAGTGATACACTTTGCCTTTTCTCACGAATGTGTTAAATTTTTCAAAAGCGTCACTAAAGGTATGTTATGCGAATCCGACCACAATCGTTCCCAGAGCTTCCGATTATTAGCATTGTACTAGCATGTGGGATCATATTTAACAGAAGGTAAACAAGAAAACAGGATATCCCAGTGTGATGGAATAAGACTTCAATTACCGAGAGAAATACAATGAAATATCACTTTTCAGATGAATGATCCTGGAGAAATTAGAAATCAGGACTCATAAAGGAGGGCTAGCAGTTAAATTTCCATCTACACTGACATAAAATCAAAATGTCCACTCTTTGTTCAGCCTGATACCCCCAGAGAATCCTTTTTATAGCATAGTAACATTTGCTTTTTAGCTAGTAAAGGAGGCTGCCTGCCCTCTGAATTTAGTTAGTTTAAGAAAAATAGTGCATTCTCAGATAGAAATCTTATTACGCTGTCAGTGAATTTTTAAGTGTTGATTTAATATATTGACGTCACTCTAAAAAATGAGAATATATTATGTTATCTATCACATTTGGAGACTCTACAAAAAAATCATATATTCTAATCTAAGGCATTACATTTCTTCTGAAAACAATATGAAGCAAACTATGTAAAATGAGGAAAATTAATGTAGATGGAACTGGGTTTTATTGATTTTTATTGCCTGTGAAGCTCATAACATCAAGAATAAATGTATGGCAAAGGAGTTGATGATTCATCACTCGGGGAAAGGTTACCTCCAGAATCTTTTCTGACTAATACAGTACAAGAAAAGGGATTTTGAGCATGGGTGTTTTACACTATTTCAAATACGCAGAACAGCAATCGCATTGATACGATGCCAATACAATGTAACTTGAAGATCAATAAGGCGCACATTCAGGACAGCTGGTGAAAAGGCAGAATTGTCCCAGGAAATCCGGGACGCCTGGTTATACTAGTTCTAGGTGATAAGACGTTAGAAATGTTTGAAACATTAAATTTTGAGAGGGCGTTGCTCTTGTTTCACTGGTACCAAGATCTGAGATAAGAGGCAAAAGATTGGCTGCAGTGTCATTGATAAAGAGCATTCACTAGTTCTAGACACACAGCTAAAAGGACAGTGAGGTCAAGTAGGGGGATTCACTTTAAATCTAATGATCACTATGTAAATTAAAACTAGATCATATGCAGCGTCACTTGGATTGTCATATGAAAGGCAACCAGTCATCCGAAGGTTCTGCCATTATGGAGCACCACGCCACACTTCTTTTGAAATTAAAATTTGATCCGTTTGCGCTAGCAATACCTTTTTAGTTGAAATTTAAAAATGACGCAGAAGGTGGTGGATATTTGGAAAGTGCAGAAATATGGCTGCAGAATAGCATAATTCCAGTCAAGCTTAACATTGCGTACCATAGCCTATACGCTATTGTCAATTCGCACTTGCAGCATAGCACTATTACTCTTTTTAAGTGTCTCATCTTTCTACAATATCCGACCCACTGAACATGAATATTAAAGTGACCCCGTCTCCCATTCACAAGGCATGCACTAGACATCTGCACCAGAATGAGAAGTACAGAGGCTATGGACCATGTATTAAATGAAGAGTGGAAGGTGCATATCTGAAAGGGTGCAGTGGCACAACAGAGGACAACAACATGCTGCTCTGTGGTTTCTTGCGACGCTCATCAGCACCCAACAGTGATCAGACTGGTCAATTTAAACGCAGATAGGGACATAGGGACCAATTATTTTCTAAATAGCGCTAAATAAATAAATAAACCTGTGCAAACTGGACAATGTATCCGAGGACAGTAGTCGGTTGGTGGTGGCAGTAGCTGCTGGATTACGGAGGATTACAGGTAAGTAAACATATAAATAAATAAAACGAATTTCTTTGCATGCACTGCATCGCATTTGGGGATGCAGTGCGAGCAACGAAATTCGTTTTATTTATGTATATATTTACTTACATATACATAAATAAAATAATCTATGGATTATGGAAGTTTACATGTTTACTTACATGTAAACCTCCATAATCCATAGATTTCTACCACCCACCCTGCCCCTCCCCACATCACCGCCCGGTAGTTACTCCCACCACCGACCGCTACTGACCGAGGATAATAGATGAAGATTTCGGTATGCTCTGGGCTGGGACTGCAGAATTGAAAATACTGCAAATTAGTATATTGCATTGCCAGTGAACATGGCCAGTGTTGAAACTATCAATGACTCATTTTCACGATAGGTGGGATTCACATGAACACAAAGCGGTACAATAAGTATTTAAAATGTATCAGCTGGTTTGACAAGAACGTTGTTACTTATGAAAAATCGATTTAGGACATGATTTCCCAACACTTGCAGCTCAAATCCAGAATGATAAAGGGAAAGGAGACACATTTCTGCAATCATGCAGAAAAAAAATAACATAGAAACTGAAGTTCTTTATTATCTGAAATAAGGCACAGCAACATCGAACAGAAAAACTCGGACGCATGTCTTATTTCCCAAGGTGCCCTATTAGAAGTATATTTTTCAGAGAGCGTGAGTCTATGCTGCCAGGAACACAATAATGTATCTGCCCAGCATGTGGAGGCTCAAAACTAATCAACGTGCGGGTCTTAAGCCTGTTCAAAGATTGCACACGGGCTTTGTGAAAAAACGAGCAAAGTGAAAAACGAATAATAATAATCAATGAGTAGAAAAAAAAAAATGTTGCTATTTCTTAGGGAATTTACTGGACTTTCTCAATATGTGGATGAAATGCATTTTTCAGTTGATATTATCATAATTTGCAGGCAAAACGGAGTTATGTGGTAATAAAATCTGAGATAAGAATAGGTGCTCTAGATTTTTCAAACAAATGCCCATTATTTTCAGTTAATACACGGAGTATGGAGAGAAAAATTGGTTAGCTTCAGAGGTCAAAATAGGGGAGATCTGTGTGAAAAGATGTTTCACATGCTTTGTTAATTTTATAAAAACAGCCCCCAAAAATTTGTTTAAAAAACAAGCCTCCCATAATAGTTAAAGTCGACCTTCAGGTGCGTCTACCTTAAAGCAACAAGGTGGGGGTCTTTGTGCTGTGAAGCCAAGCAATCAATCAATCAATCAATCAATCAAAACACTTGTATAGCGCGCTACTCACCCTGAAGGGTCTCAAGGCGCTTGAGGGGAGGGGGCCGCTACTGCTCGAACAGCCAGGTCTTGAGTTGTCTCCTGAAGGCGAGGTGGTCCTGGGTCAGCCGAAGGTGGATGGGGAGGGAGTTCCATGTCTTGGCCGCCAGGTAGGAGAAGGATCTGCCTCCGGCGGTGGCTCTTCGGATGCGTGGTACGGCGGCGAGGGTGAGGCTGGCGGACCGTAGCTGGCGGCTGGGCGTGTGGAAGATCAGGCGGCCGTTGAGGTACTTGGGGCCTAGGTTGTGGAGAGATTTGTGTGCGTGGGTGAGGAGCCTGAAGGTGATCCTCTTGTTGACGGGGAGCCAGTGCAGGTTCCTCAGGTGGCTGGAGATGTGGCTGCGTCGAGGGATGTCCAGGATGAGTCGGGCTGAGAGGTTCTGGATGCGTTGTAGTCTTTTCTGTAGCTTGGCTGTAGTTCCGGCATAGAGGGTGTTTCCGTAGTCCAGCCGGCTGGTGACGAGGGCCTGGGTGACCGTCTTCCTGGTTTCGATCGGGATCCATCGGAAGATCTTGCGGAGCAGGCAGAGGGTGGGAAAGAAAGAAGAGGAGACAGCGTTGACTTGTCTGGTCATCGAGAGGGAGGAGTCCAGGATGAAGCCCGGGTTGCGTGCGTGGTCTGTCGGCTTGGGGGCGGTGGCCAGGGATGGGGGCCAACAGGAGTCGTCCCAGGCGGAGGGTGATGGTCCAAGGATGAGGACTTCCGTCTTATCTGAGTTCAGTTTCAAGCGGCTGTTCTTCATCCACTCGGCGACGTCTTTCATCCCTTCGTGGAGGCTGGTTCTGGCAGTGTCGGGGTCTCTGGTGAGGGAGAGGATCAGCTGGGTGTCGTCGGCGTAGGAGATGATGTTGAGGTTGTGTTGGCATGCGATGGCTGCGAGAGGTCTCATGTAGACGTTGAAGAGGGTGGGGCTGAGTGATGATCCTTGCTGGACGCCGCAGATGACTTCGGTGGCCTCGAAACGAAAGGGGGGGGGGGTTTCTCTGTGTTCTTCCAGCGAGGAACAAGATGATCCACTTCAATGCCTTCTCTTGGATGCCGGTGTTGCTGAGGCGTTGGACTAGGGTGCGGTGTCAGACAGTGTAGAACGCAGCGGAGAGGTCCAGGAGGATGAGTGCCGCTGTTTCCCCGTTGTCGAGAAGGGCTCGGATGTCGTCGGTGGCTGCGATGAGGGCGGTCTCGGTGCTGTGGTTGGCTCTGAAACCGGACTGCGAGGGGTCGAGGGATCCATTCGTCTCGAGGAAGGCGGCAAGCTGTCTGTTGGCGATCTTCTCGATGACTTTGGCGGGAAACGGGAGGAGTGAGATGGGGCGGAAGTTTTTAAGGTCGGTGGGGTCCGCTGTTGGTTTCTTCAGGAGGGCGCTGAGCTCGGCGTGCTTCCAGCTCTCCGGGAAGGTGGCAGTGTCGAAGGAGGTGTTGATGATGTCTCGGAGTTGGGGTGCGATGGTGAAGTCAGCCTTGTTGAAGACGTGGTGGGGGCAGGGGTCAGTCGGAGATCCGGAGTGGATGGTGTTCATCGTGCGGGCTGTGTCTTCGGTGGTCACTGCGGTCCAGGTGCGGAGGGTCATGGCGGGGTGCGTTGGTTCGACGGTAGGGTGCGAGTATGGTGTGCCGAAGCTGTTGTGGATGTCGGCAATCTTGCGATGGAAGAACGAGGTGAGGGAGTCGCAGAGATCTTGTGAAGGGGTGATGTTGTTGTTGCCGGTGCTGGGGTTGGAGAACTCCTTGACGATGCTGAAGAGTTCCTTGCTGTCGTGGGCGTTGTTGTCCAGCCGATCCTTCAGTGATTTCTTCTTGGTGGTGCGGATGAGCTGGTGGTGCTTGCGGGTCGCGTGTTTGAGGGCAGTCATGTTGTCAGTGGTCTGGTCGAGGAGCCAGGCTTTCTCGAGGGTGCGGCAGAGCTTCTTGGAGTCCTTGAGTTCGTCGGTGAACCAGGGGGCCTTCTTGCTTCTCGGTTTGCTGGGGGGGTTCTTCAGTGGTGCGAGGTCGTCAGCGCAGGCTGTCAGCCACTGCGTGAAGTTGCAGGCTGCTTCGTTGGGGTCCGTTGTGCTGATAGGTGGGTTCTGGCTGAGGGAGGTGGTGAGCTGGTCGGCGGTGATCTTGCTCCAGCTTCTGTGAGGAACCTGTTGCGGGTAGTGGTGGGTAGTGGTTTTTCTGAAGCTGAATTGGACGCAGCTGTGGTCGGTCCAGTGAAGTCCGGTGGAGTGGCTGAAGGCAATGTGCTTGCTGGATGAGAAGACGGGGTCAAGCATGTGGCCGGCGTAGTGGGTGGGGGTGTCGACCAGTTGCTTGAGTCCGAGGTTAGCGAGGTTGTCCAGCAGGGCGGCGGTGTTGCGGTCCTTGCTGTTCTCCAGGTGGAAGTTGAAGTCCCCTAGGAGGATGTAGTCGGCGGAGGGGAGGGCGTGTGGGCTGATGAAGTCCGTGATGTCTTCGCTGAATTGTGTGCATTGTCCCGGGGGTCTGTAGATGAGGGTGCCTCTGAGGGTCGTCTTTGGGTCGGTGTGAATCTGGAAGTGGAGGTGTTCAGCGGCGGTGAAGGTGTTGTCGGCGTCGGTCGTGATGCGGATGGTGTTCTTGTGGATTATGGCGATGCCTCCTTCGGTCTGGTTGACGCGGTCCCTCCTGATGATCTTGTATCCATCCGGGATGGCGATGTCGGGGGATGAGGAGGCGTTCATCCATGTTACGGTGAGGAACGCAACGTCTGGTGATGTTGTGTCGAGCAGGTTCCAGAGCTCGACGGCGTGTCTGTGGACGGAGCGGGTGTTGAGCAGGATGCACTTGAGATCGCTGCTGGTGTTTGGCCTTGCTGGCGCGGTGCACGTTCGGAGGCAGGTGAACTTGCAGGTTGTGCAGGTGAAGGGTCCGTGGAAAAGTTTCGGGGCGGCTCGACAGCAGGCGGGGTTCTGGCCGGCATCCAGTGCGTTGAGGGCGGCGGCGTCGTAGGTCTGTCGGGTCGTCTTGCATCGTCGGTGGGGGCCAGGGGGCGGACGGGCGCAGAAGGGCTTACCTTTGGTGTGCCTTCGGCGCAAAATCGGCGCACACGCTGCACGTGACCGCTGCGCGTACGTGTGGTCTCAATTTATGGCGAAGTGGGAGGGAGGGAGGAGCAGCTGGGAGGCGGGAGGGCACGGAAGGAAAAGGGGGCGTGGCCGCAAGCACGGCAGCGGGGAGCGGGGCGGGCGGGCACAATACAAACACGGCACTGGGGGTACAGAATGCAAAAGGGAATGACAAGAAGGGGACGAAAAGGTTTAAACAGCAGTAAAGGGAAAAAAAATAACAGTTAATATATGGCACAAATGGTGAGAATGCTAACAAAGTGAAGAAAAAATGGCACAGATGGGTAAAATGCAAACAAAGTGAAGAAAAAACGGCACAAATGGGAAAAAGGAAACAAAGTGATGAAAAACGGCACAATTGGGGAAGAATGAGTACAGCACACGCAGTTGCGGCGAGGGTCGGGATCAGCGAGGCAGAGGGTCGGGGTTAGCGAGGTTAACGAGGCAGGCAGTGGGGCGAGGAGCACACGCAGCAGCTGGTGGCCGTGCAAGGGTCAGAGTATTAAAAATGAAAAAAACACGTCTTCTCATCAGGGTGCCTGCTACCTGAAAGAAATGTAAATGTGTGCAGCTCGGTAATAAGCAAACATAACGGCAACTTGAAATCCATGATAGGCTTTAACTCATGGAGTCACTTGAAGGCTCGTGGTGACAAAAAGTTATTCTTTTCGAGGAGTAATGCGAGTGTATTTCCAGCCGAGTTGTGGAGCATGTCCTTTTTGTAAGTTTGAAAAGCTTTATTGAAGAAATTATTATCATGCAAAGACATCAGCAAAAAACAGAAAATGAGCTCAAATATAATATGAAACATGAAACAGTGCTGATATCAAATATTAAAAATCAAACAGCATTTTATGGGGTTTTAAAGATGGAGGGAAGGGGAGAGGGGAGAAAGATAGGAAAGGGGAGGGGGATAGAAATTAATCTTGCAATATATAAATATTAAATAGTAAAAAATTAATTGAGGACATATATGTAAATGGTGTAGACGACCAATACATAATGTGCAGCATAAAAATGATATAACAAGAGAAACCTGTAAACGATGACAAGAAGGAGAGTCAAAATTCTTCAAAGAGGTTTAACATTTTCTGAATTGATATACAAAGGTTTCTTGAGCATGTCCTTTTAATGAGTGCTTATAAAAAAAGATTGCACGGGGTACAGCCTGACAGCATATTAATACAAATATATGTATTTATATGTATTTTGAAAGCACTTGTTCTTATTCAACACTTAGCCCCTTATTGAGAGTACATTGGTCCATAAGACCGCCGTACCCGTGGTGGCAGTCCCACGACCGCCACACTGCTGGACTGTTCCCAGTATTACAACTGCGGCAGTCGGACCGCCACAAGACTACTGGTGTTGCCTGGATCAAGGATCCCACTAGAACCGGTGGTCTTTCACCGACAGGAATATGCTGACAGTGTTGCAGCCAGCACCGCTGAGCATATTCCAAGTTGCCATTTCACTGTCCTTTTCATGGCGGTGAACCCACCCTGAAAAGGGTGGTGGAATGGCAACAAAGGGGGCTCTTACAGGGCCCCCTGCTGAATTTGAGTCTGGGGGTGCATGCGGGGGTGGGGCACATGTAGTGCCCCCCTGGATTTGCAACCTCCTTCCTGCACGGTGTGCCATATATAAAGTTGCAGAAACTCCATGCCTCTTTTTGCATATGTTACATAAAGCAAGCTCTATTTCCATTACCAATGCAAGTTTAGCATTCTATTTATTTGTGCCCTGAATTCGTGGCCACAACAGTTTTTATTAGTGTCTTTGAGTATCTTCAGCAGATTATTTTACATTAGACTCACATATTTTGGGGGATACCATTCTCTCCTTTTCTTATCTAGTTTTAGTTAAATCTATTTTGGATCTTAGTATGCATTCTGTGGTTAGAGCAAAAGGAAATACGGACTGAAATATGAAATCAATATGAGTAGGGCTCGAATTATATAATTCAGACCCTCTGCAATTCAAGCCCAAAAAAATTACTGATCTGAAAACACCCTCTCGTCTTAATTCTCTCAAAAATAAGATGCTTAGCGACATTAAAGTGACATCAAGCTGGGTTCCGTCCAGGCCATTCGACCGAGACGGTAACCCTGGCAGTCCAGAATACACTTCGGTGTAACGCAGACAGGGATGTCCACCAGGCACTGGTGCTTCTTGACCTGTCTGCTGCATTCGACACGGTCGACCACACTATTTTGGTCGGCCGTGTCGAGCAGGCAGGCCTCAGAGGTACTGCCCTGAGCTGGGTGGAATCATTCTTGTCCGACCGGACTCAAGCAGTGAGACTGGGCACCTTCACAGCCCCTAGAATTAAGAACGACTGCGGTGTCCCTCGAGGCTCATCCCTGTCTCCCCTTTTATTTAATTTATACTTGCGTCCCCTCTTGTACTCCTTGAGGAAATTCAAAGTGTGGATCTTTAATTACGCAGATGATCTGCAATTGGTTTTCCCCCTGGGGTCGCCGGATGCTGTCACTGAGTTTAGGGAGGTCATGGCTCATATCCAGAGATGGATGGGTCTTAACCACCTAAAACTTAACCCAGGCAAGACTGAACTGATCTTGCCTGGGAAGAGCGAACTCAGCTGGGGACCTCAATTTTGGCCTCCGGAGATGGGAAATCCCCCCTCCAAATCCCGCACGGTTAAGAGCCTTGGAGTCACCTTTAGTGAAGACCTCTCCCTGAAAAGTCAGGTAGGGTCAGTTGTTTCCGCTTGCTTCTTTCAGCTGTGCAAGATTAGAAAGATTGCCCATTTCCTAACCCATTCTGCCCTGATACAGGT
Organism: Lissotriton vulgaris; assembly: GCF_964263255.1. Classification (NCBI taxonomy): domain Eukaryota; kingdom Metazoa; phylum Chordata; class Amphibia; order Caudata; family Salamandridae; genus Lissotriton; species Lissotriton vulgaris. Next base: position 204,866 of record NW_028251723.1, read on the forward strand.
GACCATCGCCCTTGTGCTGTCTAGGCTGGACTACTCAAATAGCTTATATTTGGGCCTTCCAGCCGGGCAGCTCAAGAGGCTGCAGCTGGTTCAAAATCAGGCGGCCAGGCTGATCTGTGGGCTTCCTAAATGGCAGTCCATCAGGCCAGGCCTGGCAGACCTGCATTGGCTGCCGGTTGCCCAGAGGGCGGCTTTTAAAACCGGCTGCATTATCTTTAGGGCATTACAAAGCAAAGGCCCCAAATTTATCATCAACTTGCTTGCCAGATACACCCCCTCCCGCAACCTCCGTTCTGGTCACAAAAACTTGCTCACGGTGCCGGTTGTTAGGAAACAACGTCAGGGCGGCAGCTCCTTTCATTTTCTTGCTGCCTCCCTCTGGAACTCCTTGCCAGCTTCTTTAAGGTCACACGAGGATATTCTAGCCTTTAGACTAGCCTTTAAGACCTGGCTTTTTAGAGAAGCCTATCCTTAGATGTTCTAAGCTGTCCTCCCGTTGTTGTGTTATGCTCTGAAAACTTCCTACAGCGCCATGAAGCCTACGGGCGTACGTGCGCTTTATAAGCTAAATTTAACATAACATAACATAACATTTTGGCATGAAGAGACAATAACTAATGATGTAGAACAAGTTATAGGGGAAGAAAGAAAACATACCACAGTAAAGAACATACAACAATCAATGTTACCAATGACATACTAAATGAGATTGTACACCATTTCTCTACTCCACGGATACCATTGCTGCATTGAACGGATGTAATTATTGGAATGAGAAAAACACAATGGATGCTTTTCCCAAGACATCTGCAAACCCACATGAATCTCATTACTAGGAAAAATGATAGTTGAGCCACTGGGGATAAACAAATATACCTTAAGTTAATGAAGCATGCAAACGCTATCGAAAAGTGTCCATCCAAGCTAAAATCTGTCTAAACTTTAAATTAAATATTATAATAATAGTCCAACTGTATTGTTTTACATGTCTGGGAACACTGCTCCACTACAAAAGCAAACGTGAAAAAGAAACGTCCTCAGGCCGCTGCTCTCAAATCCCTCACTGCCTTCCCCAGAGTTAGAAAAAATCTTTCTGAACTGATTTCTTCAAGCGCCCTCTATCTCACCCTTAAAACATGTATAGATATCACTTTCCATTTGCTTCTCTCCCTAACCTCTCTCACTGGCTTTCATTGTGTGCCTTTCAAAAAAGAAGTATGCCGCCTCTCCATCCTCTCTTTCAAGGATCTCTCTCCAACCGTCCTGAGCACAAGTGGAAATAACTACTTGGCGTGTTTGAGATACTAACCTTTCCTGTCATCCTTGACTCACAAATACATTCCTGTCCAAATTCTACTATTCCTCCCCTCCCTCACTGGCTAACCTCACAGGCCTTTCAGTTGTTTTTAACATGCACTCGCACCACTTTACGCCGCTTCTACCACTGTGGATTTTTCCCCTCCACCCATCCTGAAGATTGGACGTCAACTCTCTCAAAGGGAGTTGGGTACTGTCACTGCAGTAAGCGAACATCTCACGCTTTCTTTGCCCCTCTACCAACTTGGAGAATGATGGGAAAGAGCCATTGGGTGATGAGACTGTGTACACCCTACGCCTCAGATTACCTCTGCTCTGTAGGGGTTGGAAGGGCAAGAGCAAGTAGATCCCGAAACATCAAACCTATACTCAACTCACTCAGTCTCTAGAGACATAAGGGCATTGGCAGGGCTGACAGCAGGTTCTTCTCTGTTCCTGTATATATAGATGGCCAGAGTGTACACGTCTGGTACACTGCAACAGTGTACAGTCGGTTACAATTGTCTCAGTTCCTTCGATAGCCGGGTACATTAGGCAGCCATACCCAGTGACTTGCCATTGCAACATAAGCAAGCCATGTGCTACAAACAGAACTGTGCTAGGGGGCAACATTTGTGCAATACTGCAGAGATTGTGCAAATTTACTTTATAGCTACTGTACCTACCGACTTTCCATAGAACAGTGGGTTTGTGTATGTTTTAACAAACTGATGAATCAATTCCTATAGAAATCGACATATTCTTATAGATTGCTCAATGCTAATTAACTTAATTTGCTTTGTTCCCATACAACATACAATAGTTGTAGAGTAATATTTAACATTTATTTGTGTTTTTGCTTACATAAAAGCAGAAATACGGGGCAAAAACTATGTACTTTACTGAAGACACACTGATATGAATTCAGAATCTGATCTCTTCTTAATGGTCCTTTTGTACTTCCTGCTACTTACATGCCTTCCAAGAGTTATTAAAGCAATATGTTTTAATTCGTTTTGCATTTTTGTAATCATTTCTTTCTAAAACAAAAATATAGTTCATTCCATTGTTCGCTAAACAGAACTGCTAGTTTTGAGATAATACTTAACCATACCAATATGGCCAATGAAGGTAATATTATTTCTAGCCTTTCTCCTCCTCATGTGTATTTTAATATACTCACTCCTTTAGAATGGAGGTCATGATGGGACAATTCTTGTATGAAAAGGGGCAGCAGGCTGACAAAGGTCTTAAACAATTTGGAATTCCGACGACAAAACGGGCCATTTCAGAAACACGGGTTGGCTTTTGGTGTTTTTCGATGGACAGGTCAGATTAGTCAGTTCGTGAATGACCGCGATGACCTTCATCTGCTCTCCTGAAAGCTCCCTATACATTCTGCCTGAATTGATCTTGTAAGGTTCGCAAGTGAAGACATTACCGGGCTGATACATACTGACCCGCGCCATAAAATCATGTTTGCTCCCTATCGATCTGCGCCATATGTCATGCCTGCCTTTGTCCTTCCTTTGTGTCAGTGGCTGGCTGTCCTTCTGTATTAAGCCACTTAGCTGATACAGTGCTCCAAACGATCGCATCGCTTCCATCTTTCGCCTGGCAGGCGCACAGGGCCGACATGACTACGCCGTCCCCCCCGCCGCTCCATGGCAGCGGTGTCCTCGCTTGGCTAAGTCAGCGCCATGACATTGCTTTTAGTGTACAGCTGGGATGCTCAGACGGACTTGGCCGCTCAGTATGGGCAACCAACCTCGACTGTAAAAGCTCGCGGCTGCTGGATGTTTTCCCTGAATTCACCTTTCACTCTGTATAAAGCAAATGAGTTGGAATTAACAGGCCTCTCCTTGCGTAAGTGAACAAGAAGGCTTACAAAGAATTTTACTGATTATCACAGCAAATTAGTCTTGGAGTTCGATGACATGGAAAGAGCGTTGCTGGCACCCAGCTGGAGGACTGGCGGTGCTTTCGAGCTGCGCAGCAGATAGTGTTATTACTTTAATTCCGTAGGAAATCTTCATTTTAATCATGTCAGTGCTGACACGTTGTAATCGTTCCTGCCTGACCTTATTTTGAAATCCACACAGTTCATGAACATTCATTGCATGGGTGTAAGGCAAGGAGGATAATCACACGTTTTACTGCACACAATTGATGTATTTTTTTAAACTAACTTTTACCTTTATTTCTAATGTTGCAGCAAAGATGTATTTACATATTTTTGTGTAGTGTGCTAAATAATATTCTTTATTAAAGCTGGGGTTCGATGCAAATCATTTTGCAGCACTGTAGGAGGCCTATATTATTAATTTAAGAATACCACAGATTAGTTACCACAGAACATGGTAGCCATGCTTTGCATTTTGAAGTCAGTAAAATGAACTCGACACTACAAGTTGGACCAGGAAATATTACAGGGACTAAAACAATATCAAGAAGCTGTTAAGCTCTACAAAGGCGATCAGTATGCTGACTTCCAAGCCAACTCTCAAACTACAGCTGTACTACAATCCAGAGGAACTGCTGAAGGTACACTGATGAAGGGCAAAGAGACAAAGTCTGCCAGGCAATTGCTGCAACATGTCTTCATGACCTCAGCACTGCGACTGTGGGACCGAATGCAAAGTTAATGTTACCAACACACAGCAACAACAGTGTGTGGATGTCTACGGTTTAGAGGTAAAAAGCTGTCCATTCTAAAACTATAAATTATTGAAAAATAGTTTCTGCGATTCCTACACTACTTTTTCTTTTTTCTTCAACCTCTGGCCAGTTTGAAATCTGCAGACATAATTGCATTCTTTCCAGGCTTTTTTTCTGTAGTTTTTATATACTCGACCGGAAGGTATCAGAGCGCTTTACATAAGCACTAGTTGCATTACAGACACATTCATTTGTAGGCACAGGGAGAGTAAGTGATTTGCCCAGAATCACAGGATGTTTGAGCCTCCTGCCAAACTCGTACCTGGCTCCCCAGCTTCAGAGTCTGCAGCTCTAGCCCTTAAGCTGTATCCTCTCCCCTCGTTCTCCTGTGCCCCAGTATTTAAACAATACCCCAGTCACACAAAAATATATAATCTCATTGCTCCAAAACTTTCCAACAGAAAACTGTCCAAAACAACAGCTTCATATCCTTCTGTGTTGGAACGCCTTTGTGGGACAGGCTTTTAATAACTTATGTGGCCTGAACCTCTGCTAAAATGCCTCTCTAACATTGACTCAAAATCATAATTCAAAAACTAGATCCAGAATTTACATAAAATATGAATGACATTTTAGCTTACAGATAAGGGGGACGGTGTTACACGACTAACATGCATCACCTACAAAATAGCTGAAATAATACTCTACCACTCCGTATCCATCTGTTGGTAAAAACATAGTCGTGGATGCCCTGTAAATACAGTTGTTTTAAACATGCATATCTATGCCTGAGCCATTACACCGAATTGCCCAATATGTTCAAAGCTTTGAATTTTTGCACCAAAACCTATATAAAAGTCAAGCACTTGCACTCTGCACCAATTCTCTAGTGACTACACACAAGCAGGTTCAGCATTTGTGTGCTTATCACAAGGACTCATGGGTATTCATCGAGCCTGGGCTCTGAGGGAAACTATGTACTGTGTTATGGAATTAATTACATGATAAGTTAAGAATGTATTTTTTATTTTCAGTTGTCTATTTTTAAATTTTAAATCTAGCCAGTCTATACCCCACCATATAGTATACCATATATTATGTGAGTCTATACCATATAGGGAGGGCCGGCGTTAACAGTGGTTGTGCCAAGTGCAACAATCTTTGTTGCGCCCCCCTATGACCTCATTCTCCACATATTCTCTCATACACCCTACAATAATTTCCCTAACCTCTTCAAAGCCCTTCTCCCATATGAATTTAATTTCATCTATAGTGCTACTCATTCTAATGTAGGGAGTTAGAGTGCATTAGAAATGGGGTCTTTAGTTTCGCAGGTTCATAGGTCCCTACTTGGACACCTTGTCCAAGTAGGGACCACCACTCTACAAGGTAAGCTAGATACATACTAAAAGATTAACTATTCTCACCCTTTGGTAGCTTGGCACACTATAGTCAAGCTTTCTAAAGAGGCAATTTGTAATGTATTTGTGCAACACACACACACACATTTAAACAATGAATATATTGTTGCTGGAGTTTCAAATACTTACAAAAAACAGAAGACAAGGGGTGTTCTGCAAAACAGGAACGGTTTGCTTAAATAAAAATCACCACAGAGAGAACAGTTACAGGCATGAGATCTGAAGATTGTCTTAATTTACAATGGGTTTGTGTCTTTCTTTTATACAAAACAAGACAGGCTATAAATGTTTCTGGCGTACCATAAATGGTGAGGAATGATGACTGCGGCCTTTACATTCATAAATGAATGGTCAAGTAGTTACTACATGTGGATCTCGACCTCGCATGGACACAGTATGGCCAGTGGACAATGTATCCAGATGTCTTGCAGGAGGAGTACGTGATCACTGCGTGTGCTAGGTCGTGATTGGCTATGTGTTCTTAACTCATGTGGCTTCGGACATTATGGTGCTTTTAGGAGCACACGTACCCCCCTCCGGCCATGTGTGCTTTATTGGGACAATCTTCCCTGACGATTGTAATGTCTCTGAGCCTGATCAAGAGTTTCCTGCCCAAGTGTTTGACTGCCAGCTACACACCATACCAACTGTGACCGATCAATCAGTAATCGCAGGACTAGATTTCATGGCCTGCTTGACTACATATTTGTGAGTTGAGGTTGATGTGGAGCTTAGAAGGGGTGATTTTATTATTAAGGAAAAGATTTTATTCCTATTGATGAATGCATTGATTTCAGTATTAAATCACCACAAAAGACTCCACACAGGTTTAGCAGAACAGACAATAATTTCATGAATAAATCAAGACCAAAACAACAAAATCCATTCAAAAGAAGCAGAGTTATGAATTAAAATAATTAAAAGAGTTCTAGCACTTAGAAGCAATACGCGCCTATGGGGGTTATCTGGACGCGCTGGGCCAAGGCAACATCAATAGTTCGGACCAACCACGAAGGAGCATCGTTCAGCTACAGGTCCCACGCAGGGCCTGGTGTCGAAAGTAGGTTAGCGTGGTTGCAACAGCGAGATGTCGGGAGCAGTTCAGCAATGAGTCGAGTGATGCATTGATGATGATCCTGCAGGGATGGCTATGCATCGGTTCCATAGACGAAGCGCAGAGTCGAGATCCAATAGTTCCAAAGTGCTATGTTCCGGGTTTCACCACTTAGTCAAAAGATGCACCAATCTCTCCACGCTAGCAATGTACAGTTGTGGTGAGTCGGGGCTCTCAAGATGATGTGTTGCTTCTGAGACCGATTCGCCTATTCTACTCACACAACCGTATAGAAGAGCCAATTCTATTACATGCAGAGTGGAGATGTGTTGATTTCCATGATGCAAATATCTGGGTCCACTTCCAGTGAATCAGGCACAGGACCAGCGGTAGAGACTTTGATATCCTTGAGTCTTAAGTAACAGGAGGCAAGCCAACAAGTCCTTGTATAACACTTTAATGCAAGGCAGGGTGCAGGTCTCCTCAGAAGATTCAGAGAGTAGCAGGCAGCAGAGGAGCACAAGAGAAGAGCAGGCCTTCCAGGTACAGCAGTGTGTCAGTCCTTGATGCAGCACAGCAGTTCTTCTGACAGAGACCAGTTGTATTTCCAGAAGTGACTGATGTGAACCCGAATGTGCTTTTGAAGTGGTGGTGACCTCAAAGAAGTGTCTTTGAAGTGTAAACAGACCCTTTCTCCCCAGCCTTGGCTCCAGACTATCAGTAGGGGGTATTACGCCTGTTGTGTGGGAAACAGGACACTGCCTAGTCAGGTGGCAGTGTCAGATCCCCTCTCCCCTCCTGCTGAAGAAGAGCCATCAGAATGTAGATGAGTATGCAGACACATCTAACCTTCCAGTGTTTGTGGCTGTTGAGAGGGAATGCACAACATATAGCTGTCACCCACTCCAGACGTGTATTGGAGACATGCTGCTGGCACACAGAGCAGTAAGAGCAGAGTAATGTTCTCTTTCTAAAAATGGAATTGCTAATATAGCAATGTTAAATCAGACTTTACCAGTAAAGAGGATTTATCATTACCATTCCAAATACATAAAACATTATGCAGCCATTCCTTTCCAAATTAGGAATTATAGCTTAAAAGTATATTAAGGAGTTACCAATGTTAACCTATGAAAGGAGTAGGCCTCGCAATAGTGAAAAACAAATTTGGGTGTTTGCCTCTACATGAACATGCAAAAAGTAGCATAAAAGTACATTTTTTCCCTTTTACTTACACAGCACCCTGCCCTGTGGCTACCTAAGGCCTACCTTAGGTGTGACATATGCATTTTAAAATAGGGGCAGGGAGCTTAAGGCTTGCCAAGTACTTTTAAATGCCAAGTCAAAGTGGCAGTAAACTGCACAAAGAGGCCCTGCAATGGCATGCCTAAGATAGGGTTGAAAGGCTACTTGTGTGGGTGGCACAATCTAAGCTGCAGTCCCACTAGTAGCATTTGTGTCAAAGGGCTTGGGTTTATGGTATACCACTTTACTAGGGACGTATAAGTTAACTAAATACGCCAATTGTGACACACTGTTACAATGTTTAGAGGATAAGCACATGCACTTTGGCACTGATCAGCAGTGGTAAAGTGAGCAGAGTCCTAAGGCCAACTAAAAAGAATCAGCAAAAATAGTATATAAGCAAGCAAAAGGTTTGGGGGGAGCAGTCCACACTAAGGATGACAGGTCTAACAGACCATATACATCACACATCTGTTATACAGAGACAATAAATCATACGTATATAAATCAGTGTATAAGACAATGAGGACAACAACATGTAGAGTCACATGTCATCCATACTAGAAGGAACTATATTTTAGGAGTGCTTGCTCTGGAGCAGCAAAAACGCAAGATTTAAAACATAACACAGTGATTGGGGTTGTTTATACAATTATTTATTTATTTAAACTTATAATGTGCACATCTACCCGCAGTGGGTTTCCCGGCGCCAAGGGATAGACTAAAGAAGAAGAACTAACAGACTGAATTTACTGGTAAGTAGCCTCTAATCACTGCTGAAAAAGCCAAGTTTTAAGTCCCTTACGAAAACAAAAAAGATTGTTTTCCGTCTTTAAGGTCACAGGTAAAGCATTCCAGAATTTAGGACCCAGGTGGGAAAAAGAGCGGCCTCCCATTTTTGCTAGCTTAATTTTGGGAACGGAAAAGTCACCATTCCCTAAAGATCGCAGATTGCGACTCGGCTTGTAGGCCTGAACTAGGCCCTGAAGATATTTGGGGGCTGAGCCTTGCTTGATCTTAAAAACGTGACAAAGGGCTTTGAATTTGCTTACATTTCAAGAACATGTTGCTTCACTAATTATTTCTAATACACATATAAATGTGTTCTCGGTCCACTGTTTGTGCAATTAGTAGACTTCTTGAAGTAAATACTGGATATGTAATAAAAAAAAGATATTGTTATGCTACCATTCAAAAATTGTACAACTATTGCATTAATCTCAATATAGACAAGGCCGCTGTAATATTGGAGACTTTTTAATTAAACAGAACTCTTACTACATTGAGTAGCTATCAAGTCTCCCAGAGCTGTAGGCAAATTCTTTCATTGAATTGCGGCATGATTCCCAAAAGACAGCACTCTCACCTTTTCTTATTAGAATCCTCAAAAGACCTTACATATTTGTTGTCGGATTTTGAAAGCTATGTGCATGCTTAAGTGCAAATTAGATGCTCAATTAACTTAATTTACATGGCTAATGTAGTATTTATCATTAACAGAATTAACAATGGTGGGATTTTGCTCACATGGAAAATAACATTAATATGTTGAAACTTTCATTTAGGAAAGCTTGCTCCCATGAGTAGGTTTGTGGCCGTTCGTGGGTTTCTCCACTAGTAAAGAATGTTGTACATTTCTAAACGTGTTTGTGAGAATTCATCAAACATTTGCATGCGGTTTCACACCTTTTTTCATAGGCAGAAGTAAGTGTATATTGTACAAAGACGAGAATACTAGAAAAACTAATGGGCTGAAGGGAAAGGGATTTCTCCTTGATGAAAATAATTTGCCACTTAGAAATACAAAAATACAGTTTCAAAATGCAATCATATTCGGTGCTACAGTCTCCTATGCATAAAGGCACACATAAACACATATTTCTATACACAGAAATAGTTTTTCAGTTGAGTACTTTTGACATTTGGCAATTATTACAGAGCTGTACATCTGGAATCCTTTCTGAAATTTACACCAAAAACGGACATAATAATATTGGAGCCAATATCCTACTTTTAATCTTGGCTTTTCGAAAATCTGCCCTGAGGATTTCTACTGAAACAATTTCAACTAAATAATATACTGGTACACAATATACTTATCCATATACAGAACTAATAAGGCTTGATTTCTATACAGTTTGCAACTAAAATGAGTATTATGCTTTTGTTTACTTTAATTTAACTAGTGATTGGACTATAAACTACAACTTATATCACATTAATTCCTTTAAATCTTTCCTATTACCTTTCTTCAGTCACAGCTATGGATTTACCAGGGACCCAATCTGAAGAGTGGCCAAGCCACTTAATTGATGTCTTGCATAAAATTTATTTATTCGTACCTGCATGAGGAATATAGCTAAATTTAAGCTTACCACAGGGTAGAGCAATGATTTACAACACGTTGCATAAAAGAGAACTCTAGTAATTGTTTGTGTTTCCCTATTAGGAAATCACAAACAGCTATGTACTACAGTGTATTTAACACTGTTTGCGATTCCCAGTGGGGAATGTAGGTCGCAATTTGTGACCTATTCGGAATCACTAAAAAACACAGGAGTGGTGGCCTACTGGGGACAGCAGACCGCTATGTCTGTTTCGTGGCGGCTCCTCGAGGGAGTGCTGCGGGGCAATGGGGCGGGCGGGGGAGGGGCAGAGTGGGGGGTAGTAAACACTCGAATTGGACCGATCGGAGTTGAGTAAAGAAATTAATAAATAAATCAAATTACATTGCGCGCTGCATAGCCGATTTGACATTGCAGCGCGTAATGTAATTAATTTTATTTATTTATTTACTCAACTCTGTTTGGCCCAATTCCGTAGTTTACTACCCCGCGCCCCGCCCCACTACCCCGCAGCGCTCCCTCGAGGAGCCGTCACTGGTCTGTGTTTACTAGCAATATTTACAAAAAAACCTTAAGCCTGTTTTCCTTTATGGAAAAGGGGATGGGTTTCGAAAACAAAACTGAAAAGTATTCTTTTCCTCTTTTAAGAGGAGGCAGTGGTCTGTGGTGTGAGAAGTTGGCCCGATATGCAACGTTCGCTATTCTAGCGACCGCTATGTATCGTTCCAACGACCCTTATGGTGTTTGGTTGTAAGTCAACCTATAGACCAGCTATCCTAGTAGCGTGGATACGAGCAGTCTAAGGCTAAAGACTCGAGAGGGCGTGTTAAGCCAGCTGTTTACCACACATGTACCCCTTGAACACCCAGTGAAAGGACACCACACAAGTGTTATGAAAATAAACAGTATATTTATTAAGAATCACAACAGCCCTGTACTCTTTATGAGGACAGGGTACTAAGCACAAACCAAATCTCTTTAGCAAATACTTCAAGTGCACGTTTAAACAAGTGTCCGAAGACACGGAAAGGTTAAGGCAAGTCGGAAGCGAGGGACTCGGGACCCTAGAGTAAGGAGGCTATGCAGGCACCGAAATGCCGAGTTACCTAGCCACGAGGGCTGCGGCTGCACAAGTCTTACAGGCGTCGGGGTCTTCGCTGACGAGCCAGGAGCCGGAAGAAAAGGAGTTGCTGGCCGGCGACCAGTGATGAATAGTTCGTAGAGATCCCAGCCTGGATCGGAGATTGATGAAACCTGAAAGCAGAGGGGACCAAGTTCGTACTACTAGCCAGTAGTCAGAGGGTACCAGGAAGGCACCGGTTGGCCGTCACCTCGACTAGGTGAGTGGGCGACGCTAGGCTCTGCAGTCTCACGGACCAGGAGGCGTTGTCGGCGACCACGGTGGAGGTGCGAGCTGTCCCACGAAGGATGGCGCTGTCGGCGTCTTGGGTGGACCAGGAGGGTCCGGGGTGCTTCTCGAAAAGATGGAAGCAAGGGCCAGTCTGGAGCAACCAGACCGGCAGTGATGATTCTCGGATGTCGTCACAGAAGGACACAAGCCAGCGGCTAGTGACCAGACAACGTGCTGAGCAGCGAGCAGAAGGGCCCCACGCAGATCGTGGAGATGCTGGGAGACTGCACTTCGGTGCTGGAGCGGCTCCGGGTCGGGGCTTCTCGGACCCCAGAGCACTCACCAGAGAGTTACCTCGATGGTCGTGCTGGTTTTTAAGAGCGTGCAGGTTCTGATGATGGCCGGTCCCTCGAGGTCTCGTCGCACCCACAGATCACAGCTGAGCTGATGACGTGGGTAGAGGTCAGAGGTGCCAGGGAAGCCGGTTCTCGTCGAGCTGGGCCGTCGGATTCCTTGAGGAAGGACTTACAGCAAACCGCAGAGTTCTTAGATGGTGCCCGCTGATGCAGGGTGACTACTCCTTAGCCACAAGGGAGAAATCTTGAGAAGAGTCTTGAAGTCCTTTCGTAGAAAGTATTCTTGATTCAAAGATGATCTAATTTGGAAGGGTCCCCGCTCCGGCCTTTATCCTAAAGAAAGGGGTGGGTACATGACTAGGTCCTGCCCTAAGGGTGGGACCAGGAAGGGGGGTAGTTACACCCCTCTCCCCTGCCGGACTTTCCCCAGGCCAGGGCTGTTGCCCCTGGAACTGGTTCTAACCGGCAGATGCGTAGTGAGCACCGGGGTGCCACTCCGCAGTCACCTTCTCGCAAACGCCCTACCTACCCAGAATACACAAACCCTGTCTGGGACGGTGCGAACACCGCCCTCGACAGGAAACCCTTTGTCCAAGCGCTCCTCGCTGGAAGGACTCCCAGCGGCAGGAGGTCAGACTCGTGTCTGTGGTGGCAGCATCCATTTTGTGGAGCTGAGGCTTTCGTTAACTTTAACCGGGGTTCACAGTTACGTACATGTCGTGTCCCTCTAGAAGGGCGGAATGCTAACCTCGTCGCCAGGGTTGGTGAGAGGGCAGCACCCCGATTCGTATGACACCTTACTCGACATGTCTTGATAACGCGACACCGAAGTTACCGATGTGGTACGCGTTATCATGGAACAGCCATTGGGTCTTCTCTCCGCAAGCTGCAACCGGCTCGGCTCGTGCCAGAACACAGTTCACACGAGCCCATGCACTCTGCCTTCAGGATTGTCAAGGCCTGCCATAGGAGTGACTGATAGGAACTCGGGTGTCCATTGTAGGGTTAGATATAGAACTACTATACCTAAAGCAAAGGGTGATTACACGACTTCGCCCCAGCTGTCATGCAGCCAGTTGTGTCAAATTTAGGAGGCCAGCCAGGGGTGGCATAATACATGCTGCAGCCCCTGGCAGCCCTGGGTACACCTATGCCCTGAGTTACAGGGTCTGATAAGGTGGCCCAGTACCAATTGGTAAATGCACCTAGGGTACATCTCGTAATTTAGAAAGAGAACAGCCAGGCTGTGGGTCTGATTGGCAGGCCCACAGCCAGAGAAAGTCGTAAACCAGTGAAACAAAAGCAAAAAATCTGGGTGATCATAGGATTGCAGACCCTACTCTCCTACATGACCCCCCCCCCCAAACGTCGGAACAACTAGCTAACCTTGACCAGGTGAGTCTTCTTGTTCTAAGTGGAAATATCTGGAGAGCCCATCGGCATTGCCATGATCAGTACCAGGTCTATGTTCCACTGTGAAGTCCATCCCCTGTAGGGAAATGGACCACCTAAGCAGTTTGGGGTTTTCACCCTTCATCTGATTTAGCCACAAGAGGGGCTTATGGTCGGTCTGAATCTTGAAGTGAGTGCCAAACAAGTATGGCCTCAGCTTCTTCAGGGCCCAAACCACAGCAAAGGCCTCCCTCTCAATAGCTGACCAATTCTTCTCTCTAGGGGTCAGCCTTCTGCTTATAAAAGCAATGGGCTGGTCTTGACCATCAAAATTCAGTTGAGAAAGAACAGCTCCCACACCCAACTCAGAAGCATCTGTTTGGACAATGAATGGTTTGGAGTAGTCCGGACTCTTGAGGATAGGCGCCGTGCACATGGCCTGCTTTAGGTCATCGAATGCTTTTTGACAGCTCGCTGTCCACTGAACCTTTTTTGGCATTTTCTTACTTGTCAGTTCATTTAATGGTGTCACGATGGAACCATAGTTCCTGACAAACTTCCTGTAGTAACCAGTCAGGCCCAAGAAAGCTCGAACCTGAGTCTGGGTGGTTGGAGGAGCCCAGTCCCTGATTGACTGTATCTTGCTCTCCAGTGGCTGAACCTGGCCTCCACCTACAAGGTGGCCCAGGTACACAACCTGTGTCTGCCCTATCTGGCACTTGGTGGCCTTGATAGTGAGACCTGCTGCTTGCAGTGCCTCTAACGTCTTCCGCAGGTGGACCAGGTGATCCTCCCAGGTGGAGCTAAAGACAGCAATATCGTCAAGATACGCCGCACAGAAGTCATCCAGCCCAGTAAGGACGTGATTCACCAACCGTTGGAAGGTGGCAGGTGCATTTTTCAGACCAAAGGGCATCACCACGAACTGATAATGCCCACCAGGGGTTGAAAATGCGGTTTTAGGCTTGGCGTCCTCAGCTAATCTGATTTGCCAATACCCAGCTGTCAGGTCAAACGTACTTAGGTAGTTGGCCGAAGCCAATCTATCGATAAGCTCGTCTGCCCTTGGTATTGGGTGGGCGTCAGTCTTAGTGACTGCATTGAGACCCCTGTAGTCTACGCAAAACCTCATCTCTCTCTTACCACCCTGGGTGTGAGGTTTCGGCACTAGAACTACGGGACTAGCCCAAGGGCTATCCGAGGGTTCAATGACTCCCAGCTCCAACATTTTCTGCACTTCACTTTTGATGCAGTCTCTAACGTGATCAGGCTGCCTGTAGATTTTACTCTTTACGGGCAAGCTGTCACCAGTGTCGACCTCATGGGTGCACCAATCGGTCTGACTGGGTGTCAGAGAAAACATATGTCGGAACGACTGAAGAACCTGTTTACAGTCGTTCTGCTGATGTTCGGAGAGGCTGCCACAAAAGACAACACCATCTACCGAGCCATCGTCAGGATTCTGAGTGAGCAGGTCGGGGAGAGGGTCACTCTCCTCCTCCTGTCCCTCATCTAGGGCCATGAGCAAACTCATGTCCTTCCTGTCGACATATGCTTTTAGCCTGTTGACATGAAGCACCCTGTGGGGGCTCCGGGGAGTTCCCAGGTCGACCAGGTAGGTGACCTCTCCCTTTTTCTCCAGGATGGTGTGGGGCCCGGACCATTTGTCCTTGAGTGCTGCTGGGGCCACTGGCTCCAACACCCACACCTTCTGTCCGGGCTGGTAAACAGTCAAGACAGCCTTTTGGTCATGCCAAGCTTTTTGGAGTTCTTGGCTGGCCTTAAGGTTTTCAGATGCCTTTTCCATGTACTCAGCCATCCGCGAGCGGAGGCCAAGCACATAGTCCACTATGTTGGTTGCAGGCTTTTTGAGAGGTCTCTCCCATCCTTCCTTCACCAAACACAGGGGTCCTCTTACAGGATGCCCGTACAAAAGTTCAAAAGGGCTGTAGCCAACCCCCTTCTGTGGGACTTCTCTGTAGGCGAACAAGAGGCAGGGGATCAGGACGTCCCATCTACGCCGAAGCTTTTCCGGTAGTCCATGAATCATCCCTTTTAGGGTCCTGTTGAACCTCTCAACAAGCCCATTGCATTGTGGATGATAGGGTGTAGTGAACTTGTAGTTGACACCACATTCCTTCCACATAGCAGTTAAGTAGCTCGACATAAAGTTTGCACCTCTGTCGGAGACGACCTCCTTAGGGAAGCCCACTCTGGAGAATACTCCAACTAGGGCTCTTGCCACAACAGGTGCTGTAGTGGTCCTAAGGGGAATAGCTTCAGGATACCTGGTGGCATGATCCACTACCACCAGTATAAACTTGTGCCCTGATGCTGTCGGTGGTTCCATGGGACCGACGATGTCGATCCCCACCCGTTCAAAGGGCACCCCACCACAGGCATTGGTATAAGGGGGGCCTTTGTCGTGCCACCTGACTTACCACTGGCTTGGCAAGTGACACAGGAGCGGCAAAACTCCTTGGTATCTTCGTTCATGTGAGGCCAGTGAAAGTGTGAGACAAGCCTGTCCCACGTTTTCGTCTGGCCTAAGTGACCTGCTAAGGGAATCTCGTGGGCCAAGGTAAGTAGGAAACCACGCTGAGACAAGGGTACGACCAGCCTCCTGGTCATGCCAGGCTTGGGGTCTCTTGACTCAGTGTACAGGAGTCCATCTTCCCAGTATACCTTGTGGGTACCTGTGGCGTTCCCAGCAGCCTCAGCAGCAGCCTGCTGTCTGAGGGGTTCAAGAGAAGGGCAGTCTAACTGGTCCTTCCCCAGGTCCTCCCTTGAGGGTCCCCCTGAGCCCAAGAATTCAACTTGATCAAGTTCGAACTCCCTAGGCTCAGTTTCCCTCAATTCCTGTAGGTCAGCCTCCTCTGAGACTTGATCCTCTACCTGGGGCAAGGGGGAAGGCGCAGCCTTAACCCTACTGCTCTTTTTCTTGGGAGGTGTCTGGTCCGTTGTTCCAGGATCCAGCACCTGTTCAGTGGGGCATTTCCTGACCTGTGACCTAGTCACAGCGAACACATGTGCTGGCAAACCTAGCATTTCCATGTGAGTCCGGTGCTCCACTTCTGACCATTGTGACGACTCCAAATCATTGCCCAACAAACAATCCACTGGGAGGTCTGGACTAACTACAACCTTCTTTTGGCCAGTTACCCCTCCCCAGGAGAAAGCTACAATTGCCATACTGTGATTGGTAGTGACATTGCTTGCATTGGTCACCAGGAATTCTGTACCTGGCATGATCTGTCCAGGGTCCACAAAGTTAGGTGTCACCACGGTGACGCTGGCACAAGTGTCCCTATAGGCCTGAGCCATCTTTCCATTTATGAAAGGCGTCTGTCGGTATTTGCCCAAAGTATTGGGGCTTACGTCAGGGGATACGTCCGCGTCCCCTGTACTGACAAGGACAGCCTGAGTGAGTGTGCCAACTAAGTTGTCACGCCCCTCAGAACCCAGGGTTAACCCTACTAAACCCTTGGGAGGCGCACTACCACTGCTGACTGTACTAGGGGGCACAGGTGCCTTAGGGGCTGCAGTGGCAGGAGTCTGCCCTCCTCCTTTCTTGGTGCACTCACTAAACCAGTGAGATTTACTTTTACAGTACTGGCACCATCTTTTGGATTGGCCTTCTTTCTTCTTTTGGGGAGCCTGACCCCCACCCTCTTTGGGTTGTTGGGGACCTGTCGAAGACTTCTGGTCATTTTGTTCCCCCTTAGAATCTTTACCCTTCTGGTCTGCTTTCTTCGGACCACCTTGATTCTGGCCCTGGTTCTGTTTAACTCTCGTACGAACCCATTTGTCTGCCTTCTGTCCCAATTCTTGGGGAGAGGTCAGATCCGAGTCGACAAGATGCTGATGCAACAACTGGTTCTGACAATTGTTTAAAATTTGTTCTCTCATCATCAAATTATACAATCCTTTGTAATCAGTAACCTTACTGCCCAGCAACCAGCCCTCAAAAGCCTTAGTGGCACAATCGACAAAATCAGACCAGTCTTGAGACTGCGTTTTCTGGGTATCCCTGAACAGCACCCTGTACTGCTCAGTGGTTAGGCCGAACCCTTCAACGAGTGTATTCTTCAAGACTTGGTAATTGTTAGCGTCCTCCACCCTTGTGGTGAGGAGCTTGTCTCTTCCTTTACCTTCAAAGGAGAGCCACAAGATAGCCGCCCACTGACTCTGGGGAACACCTTGCACAGTGCAGGCCCTCTCCAAAGCAGTAATCCATTTGTGGATGTCGTCCCCTTGTTTAAAGGGGGGCACTATCTTCCCAAGGTGTTTCGTATCGAAACTCTTTTCCCTATTACTAGGTACATTGCTGCCACCAGTGGGGACTGCCCCACTTAACTGTTGCTCTCTAGCAAAAGCAAGCTTTTCCTTGGCCAGGGCAAGTTCTTCCCTTTCGATCCTCAGATTAGCTGCCCTTTCCTTAGCTTCGTACACTCTCCTCTGAGGGGACGTCATCCCTCTTTGAGAAGAGTTGTGAGAGCCGTTGGTATGAAGGGATCTGCCAGAGCCTCTTGACAGAGATCTGGCTCGTCCATTCCCCATGTTAAGCGGACCCGACAGTAGCGCCGGGGTTTCCCCAGTACCAGTATCGTGTTTGCTTAAGTTGGACCGTGTTAGTCTGACGACTTCTACCTGTCCCTTATCTGCCTCGTCCCCAGAGAGATCCTCATCCTCCTCGCCATCTTCGTTCTCAGTTGCGAGGTGTATGAGGTCAGGATCGTCCCGGGTTCCCTCGAGGGGAGGCATGTCTCCTTCTGGATTAGAAGAGCTACGAAGTTTCTCAGCTCTCCTGGCATCATAAGTCTCCAAGAGACCAATCAGAAAGGACGTTGTGGGGTTAGACCCCTGCTGAATCTTCCGGGAGTGACACAGTCGTCTTAACTCCTTGAAGCTCAGCACAGTATATCCTGAAGGGATGACCTGTGGAGGGTCAACTGACACAAGGGGAGACTCAGAGTTTCCTCCTTGGCCCGACATACTGTTTCTAGTGTGGTGTAAGTGATGCACCTACCTACACTATGTGTTTTCCTACTGTACCCTTGCTAAGAGTTGTAGCCAAGGTGTGCTAAGCCTTGAGGAGCTACAACAGCTGGTTCAGTAGAACTCAGAGTATTCTAAGCTTTAGTTATATGTACTAACAGTACTTGTGCGATCTTTCAACAAGATATTCTTAGGATACGTGTGGTAAAACAACAGCAAGCTCAAATCCCAACCGCTGCTCACCAATGTGAGAAGTTGGCCCGATATGCAACGTTCGCTATTCTAGCGACCGCTATGTATCGTTCCAACGACCCTTATGGTGTTTGGTTGTAAGTCAACCTATAGACCAGCTATCCTAGTAGCGTGGATACGAGCAGTCTAAGGCTAAAGACTCGAGAGGGCGTGTTAAGCCAGCTGTTTACCACACATGTACCCCTTGAACACCCAGTGAAAGGACACCACACAAGTGTTATGAAAATAAACAGTATATTTATTAAGAATCACAACAGCCCTGTACTCTTTATGAGGACAGGGTACTAAGCACAAACCAAATCTCTTTAGCAAATACTTCAAGTGCACGTTTAAACAAGTGTCCGAAGACACGGAAAGGTTAAGGCAAGTCGGAAGCGAGGGACTCGGGACCCTAGAGTAAGGAGGCTATGCAGGCACCAAAATGCCGAGTTACCTAGCCACGAGGGCTGCGGCTGCACAAGTCTTACAGGCGTCGGGGTCTTCGCTGACGAGCCAGGAGCCGGAAGAAAAGGAGTTGCTGGCCGGCGACCAGTGATGAATAGTTCGTAGAGATCCCAGCCTGGATCGGAGATTGATGAAACCTGAAAGCAGAGGGGACCAAGTTCGTACTACTAGCCAGTAGTCAGAGGGTACCAGGAAGGCACCGGTTGGCCGTCACCTCGACTAGGTGAGTGGGCGACGCTAGGCTCTGCAGTCTCACGGACCAGGAGGCGTTGTCGGTGACCACGGTGGAGGTGCGAGCTGTCCCACGAAGGATGGCGCTGTCGGCGTCTTGGGTGGACCAGGAGGGTCCGGGGTGCTTCTCGAAAAGATGGAAGCAAGGGCCAGTCTGGAGCAACCAGACCGGCAGTGATGATTCTCGGATGTCGTCACAGAAGGACACAAGCCAGCGGCTAGTGACCAGACAACGTGCTGAGCAGCGAGCAGAAGGGCCCCACGCAGATCGTGGAGATGCTGGGAGACTGCACTTCGGTGCTGGAGCGGCTCCGGGTCGGGGCTTCTCGGACCCCAGAGCACTCACCAGAGAGTTACCTCGATGGTCGTGCTGGTTTTTAAGAGCGTGCAGGTTCTGATGATGGCCGGTCCCTCGAGGTCTCGTCGCACCCACAGATCACAGCTGAGCTGATGACGTGGGTAGAGGTCAGAGGTGCCAGGGAAGCCGGTTCTCGTCGAGCTGGGCCGTCGGATTCCTTGAGGAAGGACTTACAGCAAACCGCAGAGTTCTTAGATGGTGCCCGCTGATGCAGGGTGACTACTCCTTAGCCACAAGGGAGAAATCTTGAGAAGAGTCTTGAAGTCCTTTCGTAGAAAGTATTCTTGATTCAAAGATGATCTAATTTGGAAGGGTCCCCGCTCCGGCCTTTATCCTAAAGAAAGGGGTGGGTACATGACTAGGTCCTGCCCTAAGGGTGGGACCAGGAAGGGGGGTAGTTACACCCCTCTCCCCTGCCGGACTTTCCCCAGGCCAGGGCTGTCGCCCCTGGAACTGGTTCTAACCGGCAGATGCGTAGTGAGCACCGGGGTGCCACTCCGCAGTCACCTTCTCGCAAAAGCCCTACCTACCCAGAATACACAAACCCTGTCTGGGACGGTGCGAACACCGCCCTCGACAGGAAACCCTTTGTCCAAGCGCTCCTCGCTGGAAGGACTCCCAGCGGCAGGAGGTCAGACTCGTGTCTGTGGTGGCAGCATCCATTTTGTGGAGCTGAGGCTTTCGTTAACTTTAACCGGGGTTCACAGTTACGTACATGTCGTGTCCCTCTAGAAGGGCGGAATGCTAACCTCGTCGCCAGGGTTGGTGAGAGGGCAGCACCCCGATTCGTATGACACCTTACTCGACATGTCTTGATAACGCGACACCGAAGTTACCGATGTGGTACGCGTTATCATGGAACAGCCATTGGGTCTTCTCTCCGCAAGCTGCAACCGGCTCGGCTCGTGCCAGAACACAGTTCACACGAGCCCATGCACTCTGCCTTCAGGATTGTCAAGGCCTGCCATAGGAGTGACTGATAGGAACTCGGGTGTCCATTGTAGGGTTAGATATAGAACTACTATACCTAAAGCAAAGGGTGATTACACGACTTCGCCCCAGCTGTCATGCAGCCAGTTGTGTCAAATTTAGGAGGCCAGCCAGGGGTGGCATAATACATGCTGCAGCCCCTGGCAGCCCTGGGTACACCTATGCCCTGAGTTACAGGGTCTGATAAGGTGGCCCAGTACCAATTGGTAAATGCACCTAGGGTACATCTCGTAATTTAGAAAGAGAACAGCCAGGCTGTGGGTCTGATTGGCAGGCCCACAGCCAGAGAAAGTCGTAAACCAGTGAAACAAAAGCAAAAAATCTGGGTGATCATAGGATTGCAGACCCTACTCTCCTACATGACCCCCCCCCCCAAACGTCGGAACAACTAGCTAACCTTGACCAGGTGAGTCTTCTTGTTCTAAGTGGAAATATCTGGAGAGCCCATCGGCATTGCCATGATCAGTACCAGGTCTATGTTCCACTGTGAAGTCCATCCCCTGTAGGGAAATGGACCACCTAAGCAGTTTGGGGTTTTCACCCTTCATCTGATTTAGCCACAAGAGGGGCTTATGGTCGGTCTGAATCTTGAAGTGAGTGCCAAACAAGTATGGCCTCAGCTTCTTCAGGGCCCAAACCACAGCAAAGGCCTCCCTCTCAATAGCTGACCAATTCTTCTCTCTAGGGGTCAGCCTTCTGCTTATAAAAGCAATGGGCTGGTCTTGACCATCAAAATTCAGTTGAGAAAGAACAGCTCCCACACCCAACTCAGAAGCATCTGTTTGGACAATGAATGGTTTGGAGTAGTCCGGACTCTTGAGGATAGGCGCCGTGCACATGGCCTGCTTTAGGTCATCGAATGCTTTTTGACAGCTCGCTGTCCACTGAACCTTTTTTGGCATTTTCTTACTTGTCAGTTCATTTAATGGTGTCACGATGGAACCATAGTTCCTGACAAACTTCCTGTAGTAACCAGTCAGGCCCAAGAAAGCTCGAACCTGAGTCTGGGTGGTTGGAGGAGCCCAGTCCCTGATTGACTGTATCTTGCTCTCCAGTGGCTGAACCTGGCCTCCACCTACAAGGTGGCCCAGGTACACAACCTGTGTCTGCCCTATCTGGCACTTGGTGGCCTTGATAGTGAGACCTGCTGCTTGCAGTGCCTCTAACGTCTTCCGCAGGTGGACCAGGTGATCCTCC